>NC_079464.1:9551791-9854822 GCF_026250575.1 Diorhabda carinulata | reverse complement strand
AAAAAATCCATTAACTCTAATTGAAAATTTTAATAAAACAGTGAATCACGATCCACCATATCAGCGTGTTACATAAAACCCCACATGTGTTTCTTATTCATACCATAAAATAAAATAGGGTGGAATAATAAGGTCCAGTGGGCCACTCTTTTTATACACGTCGAGGGTGGGTTGGCAAGGAATAGCCACTCCCAGGTCCACTACACGTCAAAAGGAGTCTGTATCGAATGGGTTTTTACTCCCCCAACACATTTATAAAAAGGGACTACTCAAAAATGGAAATGTCAATTCCTAGGGCAAACACCATATTGGGTGAATTTAGGGATTTGTTATGGTAAATTATAGACAATATTCTTTCAAACAAAGCCAATGTACAACTATAAATATGGACGGGGAGTTTTGCTGCATGCTTTTGGTATTTTATGAGTTTTTGGTCGTTTTTCGGTTGATAGTATTTCATCTTATCATGAATATGAGAACATTCATGAATATATTTAACTGATGTTGTAGGAATGTTGAATTTTATTTGGTTGGACAAACATACTATTTTCCTAGTTATATTATGCATTCTATGAAAAGTAGTTTCTCCACTAAAAAACGATGTTAAACAAGTAGATACGAGTATACGTATGCTATTATTATCCTTGATTTTTTTTTCGAATATTCTCATAATTTTATCGGTGTAGAATTTCTGTGGTTTAGTGGCAAAAATCTACGACATGATATTCGAGGTCGTCTCCTTTGTTGACCAATTTGTTTCCATCAAAAAAATTTGCGAAGAGCAAGTCAGATAATACATAATCCGGGCTATATGGTGGATGCATTGAAATTTCCTAAATTCAGTCCTTATGAGAGACCTTGCTGTAGGCAAACACAATGGTCCTTCTACCCCGGTTTTTTTTTCAAATGTGCTTTTGTGACTGGTCAATTCTTGACAGTATATATACAGTTATAAAATTCTCATATATTTTCGTCCTTCTAATACTACCAGATGTGTAGCATTAATCTACGAGCCGTACATCCCAACTTTACATTATATTGCATCACTATATCACACTTCAATCACGATCGCTTGCATTTCAAGCTCATATATTTTGTCTTTTCGTCAATGGCTGTTATTATATCACCTGCGATTTACCGAAATTATGACCAACCTCTTTATAAGCAGAAGCATATCGTTAGATATAGATTTTGTAAAAGCTATAACCAAATATAGCAGTACATTCTTAGACATAAAAGAAAAATGTCCCAAGCCCAGCAAGGCAAAAATTAAACAGGGAATATTTATTGGTTCACAAATAAGGGAACTAATAAAGGAAAGAAACTTTGGAGGAAAGCTGAATAATCTAAAAATGTTTTGAGAATTTTGTCTAAAATTTCTTAGGGAACTATAAAGCAAAAAATTACAAAGACTTAATTAATTTCATACAAATATTCGGGATGTAATATGTTTAAAAATAAATATATAAATAAATAAATTTGGGTGCTATGAGTGACAAACAAGGCGAAAGATTTCATCAGGACATTTGCTTGATAGAAAAGCGCTATCAAGAGAAAAAAGTCCAGGAAGGCTAGAAGGTTACTGTTGGAAACTTGAAAGGAGCCTACCAGAAGCCGAATTGTCACGAAAATCATAGCTATTTATTATGAATTAAGAAGAAATATGTTTTTAAGGCTTGATAAACCCTACGTCCAAGCAACTAGAAGACATTGTGCGTCATCACAATATTTGTAATGATTTAGTAGATCCCATTATTATAACAACAATAATCTTTCTTCCTCCGAGTCTGATTGATGAACGTGCAGCATTATATTAAGATAATATTATAATCATTATATATTTCAAGTACTAATTTTAATACAAATTTTTTGTTGAATAATTTTCAATACTAGTTGGCTTAAAACTTCTTTGTCATGAAATTGATGCATTATTAAGACTTTTTATATTTTTTAAATTTAATTATAATTTAGAAGAGCATGCTTTATTTACAATCCAGTTTATCTGTTTCTTGATATGAGTACAAATTTTTAATCAATATCAAAATAAAATTATTCATATTTCGTTGTTAGTATAAAATAAGCCAATTTCCAACCCACATTACTGACTACCCTAATAACTAATAACTTTTAATCTCCTCATAATAGGAAAGACTCTAAACTTCTACAGATATGGGGTGAAGCTACCAAAGATCCTGGTCTTCATGCTAAATTGTCTCTCAATTGGCCTCCAAGGTCGTGCAATTTGACATATCCCGAGAATGTTCTATAGATAATGCTATAAAATGTTGATAAAAAAACAATGTTAGAGGCCAGCAATATATTTTTTTTTTCATTAAAATTCATCTAATTATTGCTTACATCAGGTTCCACAAAATAAATAGTATCATATTTAATTTATTTTTAACGACATCCTAATTCGTAAGTTTTTTTCTATCTATATATCGAAATTCCTTCATAAAACTGAATGGAGTATTATATTTACATTCGCCCATTTATTTGGCAGCTTTATAAGAAACAACGACGTTGGTGTTTTCGCCATCGCATGGCCGTAATCTTGGAATACAGACGAGAAAATCCTGATACCGGATTACAGATCCTTGACTTCATTGGTCCGGTTGTCCTCAACCAGTGTGTGTATGGTTCATGAGTCTTGAAGTACTCAAGAATGAAGACATAGGCGTTGTGTATTTTTCACTTGGGCGTTTGGTATAATCGAATATTTTTTATAAGACATAAAATTCATATTTTAACCTACTATATTGGAAAAAGTGAATAACTAACAATCAAAATATTTTTATTTGAGCAATGGAAAATTTATTTTTATACCATATTTTATAAAAAATAGCAAGAAACTGTGACAGCGATATACTTAAAAATAGATGTGTTTTATTCATATGTAGTATTTATTATGAATGAATGTGTCACTTATAAAATTTTATATCCAAATTAATTATTGTTAAATGAAAATTGAATTCTGGAATCAAAAATGTGATGTATCACTGTCGTCTTTTGAATTTGAGTAGAATTCTCAAGTCTCAGTTTAATAGTGGTTTTGATCCTTTTCTCTGGTTTCCGTTGAAATTTTGTTTTCCTGACCAATTATACTACGATTGCAATCAACACAAGACAGATTTTCGGATTTAACTTTCGATTTTCCTAATTCCAGTTATATTCATTTGATTTGAATATATAATTGAATAGACTTGCCACATTGTATAGTGATGTTTCTACAGTAAAAGTATCTAAGAGTTCTCTCTAAATCACTGGACTGATAAATTAATTCCAGGACTTCCAGAACATATCTGTGGCTCGAAAATATTGTCAAATCCTTCTTGCGCATCATCCAGATTCTCCATAAGAAGGTTTTTGTTCCAAAGTAAATATCATCATCAATATCAATAAACGTGAAACATCGGAAAATTAATTTTACAACAAAGTCATTTCGATCAAAGATTTAGTTTAGTTTATACCTTAATAACAAAGATATACTCTTTCTAAAACGAAGCTAATATCTATAAAATATATCATTTTCACCAAAATAAATGACAACAAAAATTCCTGAATATATTTTTTATCATTTGCTGTGTTTATTTGGAAACAAGTAATTTTGAAAACGTAGTGACCTGACGACGATTCAACCTTGAATATTGAATGTTCCTTCGATCCAACTCATTTGTAGTCCAAATATTCAATCGCTATTGGTCTTACCAAACCGGACACAAAACATTTTTGAAATGAACTGTGCACCAACATTCAAATGCACTTTCTCTTGAGCAAAATATATTTAAACTTTGAACCTCTTTCTTTGGAAAACGTAAGAAATATTAGTACTAGTGTGGATACATCTGTTTTGAGACACCTATCAAGAGTATAGTTAAACTTACTTGATAACTATTGGAACAGCAGAAGATAAAGTATCAGGATCTGAAATGAAATTTGTAAAAGTCAAGATTCGTTGGATAGAATTTGGTAGAATAAGGAAAATTTTTATAGGAAGAAGGTTTGTTGAAGTTGGCCCTAATGGGAATTGCTCCTTTGCAGGGCCGGGCAACCACCACAGGTTGCATGGAGTTGTGTTTGTTAACGTTTCTGGGAAAAGCGAAGATTTAGGATTCTTGGCTGGAAGCAAGCAAAAAAAGAGCTTGCAAGCAAAAACGGTTCTTCTCGGTTTGGGTTTTTTTGATTTTTTGAAACATTTTATCCTTTTTTTTCCAAATTTTTGTTTATTTTAAATTTAAAAGTGGCGGGTGGGTACAGCTGCGGCTGCGTTATTCCCTATCGTCGACTATTTAGCTGAAGAACTCGTTCACCAGGCTGCGGAGAAACCGCAGAAAACGTGCAACACCGACCAACGACGAAGACTGTGTAGGATGGGTGAGGGAGGTAGGGTTTTATCGGATGAATATGGGAGAATTATCAAGGAAGTTGAGGTTGATGTCAAGGAGATTATCGGACGCTGTTGCTAGCAGCCTAAGGGACGGGTAAGGAAGTTTTCTCTTTAGAGAGAGAGAGAGAGAGAGAGAGAGAGAGAGAAAGATTCGTTGGTAAAACTTTTTGGTAGGATAAGGAAAAGTTGGTATAGGAGGAAGGTTTGTTGGAGTTGGCCCTGATATAGGAGCTGCTTCTCTGCAGTTCTGACAACTCTTTGTTCATCTCCTGTAATTGCATGACTTTTGCGAGCTTTTAATAAGCTCATTTGGAATAATTTGAGCTCAGCTAGAGACTATGGATATAATCTTTTTTGAGACTTATGCTAACGTAACATTTTTCACATCAAACCTTGTAAGACATTCAAAGCGTCAATAAATTTGAGAAATGGCCAAGTTTATCAAGTTTTGTGATTGGACAATAAGTTTAGAAATCTAATTTAGATCTGACAAAAAATTTCTCCTCTAAATGAATAAATTCAATAGTTAATAATATGCGAGACTTTAAAAAACAATCAGAAACAACGGAATACTTGTTTCTGTTATTTCCTATTACTTGCTTCTCATTAGTTATAAAGGATGTTTTCTGTAAGAGCCGACACAGAGTAGAGGCATATAGGGGAGCTCAAAATATAATTATTGGTGACAATTCACTTCTATACCAATCTGGGAAGTTAATTAGGTGTGATCTAACCTCAAAATTTATTCAAAAATGATCATCAGTTACTGGCCAGAGTATACTTTAATTATAGATAAAGAACTTTTGTGTAAGGTTAGGTCATCTCTAATAAATCTCTTGGAATAATTTGATCGCTTTCCACTTACTATTACTCGAATCCCAGTATAATACAGTGTGACAAATTTGTTATTTTTAAGTTGAAGAGTTTCAAAAAAACTAATTTTTTTCAAAATTTTCAGAAGCCTTGTAACTCCTCATCGATGCAGCTTTGTATATAGGTAAATTGCCCCCGATGGACATATTTTGGGCTCCTCTATACACCTCTGCTCTTTATACTATTTCGAATCACTCTGTATATTGTAAAACTGGAATTTTTGATATGCAAGATGATACTGGTGAATAGTAATGTCTACTCAGTTCAGTGAATATTTTAACCCTGCCTTGTATTATTTGAGATGAAAGTATTTTAAAGTGTTTGTGAAAAATAACTATGAATTCAAAATTTTTTATAAACGATCCAGTTTCTTAGTATTTGGGAAGTAGAAAGATTTGTTGACTCTAACTTCAGATTATCCTCTGATTTATATATACATAGGTACGTCTTTGTTTTAGGACGCTCTATAAACTAGCTGACAAGGATTTTTATACCTTAACATTAGGGAACGTGCTGTAATAAAAATGAAATAGATACCCATGTAGGGATTTTAACCTAGGTAGATTTCGTTGTTTGTACTTTTACGAGAAGAATAGTTTTACCGTTTTATTATGGCCACAAATTTGGATATTTTATCATTCGCCTGGAAATTACAGAAAAACAGTGTGAATTGTTTTCAATTGAGAGACTGTTCATAGAAGAATATCTGTATATTATGTTGAATTTATTATCGGCTACTTACCTGAAATAGTCCTCTTGTGGTAAGTACTGGGTAATCCAATAAAAAGGTAAGACATTAGAACGTCCTGGTGCACTTGAATGAATTATATCATTGAAATAATAGGATTTATTAATTTAAAATTATAATGCAAGTATCTAATGCTTGCTTGCTTGCTTTTACTCCATTTTATTTAAATATTGTATATTTATCAAGGATTGATAACAATACAATATTCTAAGTACAGATATTCCATTCCATTATTCTAAGTACAGATATTCCATTCCATTATTCTAAGTACAGATGCTTGGCGTAAGAGTGATAGCCATAGAGCAAGTTCATGATCTTTCCGAGTTGAACACTCTGCTCACCACAATAGAGTACTTCTATTTCTTCCTATACCCTGCATTCTCATCTTTTTCGTTTCTTGTATATACTACTATTCATAAAAAACTTTTATAAATGTGTCTTATATTCAGAATGAATTAAAAACAAAGAAATTATCACTACAAAATGTGGGATTTTTCAGAAGACAAAAATTTGAAATTATTCATGTTGCCTAACCGAAATGAAAGAATCCTTACAATTGTAGTGGATAAGATCGGAATTGGAAATAAATATGGAATTTCCGACGAAAATTGTACACTAGAAATTTTTAACCAATAGAAAAACTGAGAAAAAGTTTCATACTATTTAAAATGTACTAAAAACTAGGAAGTAAAATTTTTTGGGCAAATCTTTAGGAATTATTCGATTAATACATGCTAATGATGAAAAAGTTGATAAAATATATTGTGAACATTGTAAAGAAAATTAATACTAACGTAATATGTAATGAAATTATAATTACGATGGTTGTTACTTAAATTTTGAGATAAGGCAACACTGATGTGAATATGTCAAATCTGACATTGCCATCATAATGTTTGACTTTTTTTAATGGTGGTGGTACTTAAGACGTGTTGTCATACGAGTGATATTTGAGTTGTTTACAGATACTAGAAACGTTCATTTAGGTCAAAAAGTGGAATTAAAATTACATTTTCCTGCGATTATTTTTTACGTGCATTAATTGATATTGCAATGTGATATACTGTGAAATTGAGGTTTCACTTGCGTACAGTGCATGACCATTTGTCTATGAAAAAGATTGTTAGCTTGGATACCGCAGAATTTGACAATCGTTCAACCAAAAGCACCTGCCAATTGGTGCAAAAAATAGCTGAAAACATGCAATCGCGGTTCTTCTAAAGATAAGATCGTGACAGGTTACGAATCATGGATATATGCATTGAATCCGAAACTAAAAAACATTTGACTGTATAGGTCTTTCAAGAAGATCCAAACCCAACCATAACTGTACATGTCACTACCGTTCCATTAGAGTATCGTAGAACTGTCAATTGTGAATGGTATATCTGTTTGGCAGAATCGTTCGAAAGAAATAGGGACGAAGAATCTGCACCACGACAGAAATAAATTGTGAGGTCAACTTTTTTCTATACCTGAATAATGATGAAATAATGAGAAATGAAAGTTTTTGAACAAGTCTTTAGGAATTATTTAAATAATAATTGCTAATTAAGAAAAAGTTGATATAATATATTTTGAACAGTGTAATGAAAATTTGGTCATATGAGAGCTATTACTATCCAATAATTAGTCAAAAGTTTGCTATTGAGCAAAGTGAAAATTCATTGTCACTAATACTAATGGATAATGTAATGAAGCTAGAATTACGAGGGCTGCTACTTGAGTTTTGAGATATGGCAATACTGATGTGAATATCTCACATCTAATATTTTCATCATAAAGTTTGTAGGGTATAACATAATTGAACGAGTTGAATTGCGAGGCAACATTTAGATAAAACATGTCCTAACCATTGGATTAGTCGAGGAGGGCTCCAATATTGGCCCCGTCGATCTCCTGAGTTAAATTCCTGTGATTTCTGTTTAGGAGACTACCTGAAATCATTAGTCTACACGACATCTCTAATTGATATCAACGATTTGAAGAATCGTATTCAAATAGCATGTGAGACCATAAGAAATACACCTCAAATCATTGAACGTGTATGACAATCCATGAAACGTTAAAATGTATTTGGGCCAAAGTTAGTATTTCCCGCATTTATTATGAGCCTTATTAGATTTTACATCTTCACTGTTTTTCACTCAATTTATTAAAAAAATTATAAATTATGTTGTTTTTTTTCTCCACAGCTATTGGTTTTGGAAAAAAGTTCAACAATAAAAAATACTTTTAAATAAAGCAAAGTTTTCAAGCTGAAATTTTATTTCACAAAACTCCATCTTAATTGAAATTTTGATATGAAATTGAATTGCTTATTTCACCTCCTTATAATGTAACACGAATACTGAAAAAATACCTGTAGTTAGTCCTTTGCAAGTGCACGAAAATTACAGAATTTCAAACTCCTAGCAGTACTGAAATTGGAAGAAAATTCAATTTTAGTCACCTCTTTTTTAGGGTTATATCTTGGAACGAGGTGGGCTGAGGAAATTTTGTAATGGGAAAGACCCTTAGTTTAATACGAGCTACCACCTCTTGAATTTTGTCGCATTAATTTAAAAAGAACCTGTATAATTCTGTTTTTATTTGTTTTGTTATTTCCTTTCTGAATACAAACTGTATTTCAATTATATTGAATAATCTTATAGTAATTAGTAGATGAAATTAACAAACGAGTCAATCCCTAAATCGTGATATTTACGATAATAACAATCTTACGGCCTTCTGTTTCAAGCTAAAATCTAAGCTCAAGAATCAGTGATGATTCTCTGAATTATTTGTTTAATTCTATACTTGAGGTACTCTTTAGAAAAGGTTCAAGTCCCTAGATTTTCTAATGGAGAAATTCGATTTATAAATTATCCTCAAAAATTTACCACACGTGAGAAACATATTTTGACAAAAAGAAAATCATAAATGTTCTCGGACTTCTAGTGTTTCTAATATACCAAAATAAAAACTATATGGTCTTAAAGTTGAATGAATTCCCTGTTAGGAAATGCTGACTTATTTCACTCTTATAAATGGCTAGTGTTAATTCACTAGTCACTGAGAAATATTCTTCACCATATGTTCGATATAAATACTCAATGATAACTTTGCTATACTTACAATATATGATATTTTACATTCAATTATACTGAGTCATAAACGATTTAACCTATATGTTATTCCACACTCTTCACAAAACTACTTCAAGCAAATATCAACCAACAACTGGCTAACAAATATAAAACTCGACCCACAAAAATTTAGAAAAATTTGTTCAACACATGACATCTGCACAAGGCAAGCTTATAGGTGAAACTTTTAAAGCATCCCTTTTTTACCCTTACCTAACCCTTTGGTTCTTTTTTAAACCCCCGGTGTGCTCTAATATTCCGTTCTTGTAAATATAGCACAACACTCTATACGGCCACAAAACCCTTCAAAGATCCGATTATTCTTTTTTTTTGTATAGATAAAGATCCTTTCAATACAAATAGGGTGGTTCGTTTAGAAAAAAATTACACTTTCCGTCATTAATTTGGCGAATCGGTTTTTGACAGATTGACTAAAAAGAATCTTCTTTGTCAGGAGAAGGCTTTTGTATAAAATTATTAAAGAGTATGTAATTTGAAATAAAAAATACACAGTATTTTATTTTCTCATTTGAAAATGTTTGATTTTATGATCCTAAAAGTAGAAAAACTAATGAAGTTATTATTATTTTAAGGAATACTTGGATTCTCTTTCATTTTTTCACAACAAAAATGATAATATTCATAAGAAATGAGGCTTAGAATTGAATATTACGTATTTGAAATAATACTAGTTACTTCGAAAATATCAGTGTAAAATAATAAAATCTCTAGTCGAATCTTACAATTGTTTATCTACGACCACCACTAAAATTAAGCATTTAAACACTCATGAAATTACATATTATACATACATCTAAAAGTACAATGCTTTTTAAATGGGATAATCATATTGCCATTAAAAAGTGTAAGACGTCATCTTCATTTTGCAAAATATTTTTCAAATTTTCATTGATGAAAACTCTGATTGTTGAGCTAAATAAATAAGGAAGGAGAATCTGATGGCCCTCCTCTCAAAATTGCAGAAATTGAGTGCAATGTAATTAAAAACCTGCTTTCCGAAAAGTCAAGTCATTTTTTAGATTGGTGTAACATTAAAAAAATCAAAAATTACATAGAAAATGTGCGTATTTATAAAATTTTGTCACAAATGTGTGTTTATAATAGGTTTTTGTATTTTTTAATGTATATTTAATGGATAAAATATTGTATGATACTCGTGCATGAAGTTGTTGAATTTATAAATACAGACAAAAAGAGAGAGATTTGGAATTAGTTGATAGAAAAGTAAATGGGTTTAGAAAAAACCGCTTAATCTTCATAAAACTTATAAAAATATTCTCACTTACTCTCTCTCCAAAGACTAGATGTTTTTACATTCATTAAAATTGAGATAATCTTTATGTATTGTAATTTTAAAACTGATACACCATTTATCAGGTAATTTTTGTCATTTTTATGATTGTGCTGCTACATTGTGGGGTTTCATAAAGCAAATACTAAAATAGCATCCATTATTAGGGAAATGCATTTTTAAACTTAGTTTCGTTTTAATATTCTTACGTGTCAAACACGGTTTGTTTTGAGTTTTTTAATAAAATTGTTCTTACTTCTTCGTATCTCTTCGATATAATTAGAAAATGAACTGCAGTAATTTGGCGACAAATGATTAATATGAGAGAAAAAAACATGATTAGGAATGTGTTTGAAAAATTAAGTATGAATGTTGGTGAGGTAGTTACATTGACTGGTATTTTGAAAACCAAACGGGTCATTACGTACTTTGCGTGAGATAAATTAGAGAGGAATATTAACTTTATTGAGAAAGAGGAAATCATTTATGGTTATACAGGTTTCAAAGATACATTTAGGAAGGGAGAACTGTATCGATCAGGGAGACTAGATGACTGAATGTCACCCTGAATAGAACTACCTAATTTTCTTCACTAGGAAGAAAAAACGCAACCTCAAGCCCATCAAGCTACACGAGCAAGTCATTGAGTGAAAACAGAGAAGAAAAATTTAGTACTAGAACTAGTTTTAATACCACGAGGAACAATCACTCGAAATTACAAAGTCTGTACGTATATGCAACCAGGGCCACGAAATCATAACCAAGAGGATGATGCACATAAAAAATTTACCTCAACACTAAGCTGTAGAGGTAAATGGAATCAAAACACCATACAAAAAATGAACAGAAATGCCATTAAATGGTATATGGACGAATCTAAAGCAGGAGACTAACTGGAATAGGAGTGTACGGGCCTAGAACCATTCATTCTGAAGGCCTGTGCACCACACCAAGCATTTTTCAAGCAGACATTTATACAACTGAAAAATGTATGCAATTGAATCTAAAGAGGAACTATCGCAAACAAGAAAATTATCAGTCCAATACTCACATAGACATTAGAGCTTTAAGCTCCATTATCATAAAATTCAAACTCGTTTGGGATTGCCTAGAAAAATTGAACTATCTAAGCAAAAAAAACCTACATTAGATTCTAGCACACACTGGAGGGAAATGAAATAGCTGTTGAGCACGATAAAACGGGAGCGCACAAGCTCTTCATGGGGCCTGAACCGTTCTGAAGTAACAGCTACAGAACAATCGAAGAAACATTAGAAAAAAAGGTATATAGGAGTAAAACCAATTACTGGGAAAATCTACGGTACTGAGACAGCCTCCTGAGAATTTTATCGGGGAAGATCTATTGAATATATCAGCGTAAGTAAGAACAACCTACGAATTCTATCAGGAGTCTTATAGGGACACTGTCACCTCAATGGAGGCCTGGAGACGCTAGACAAGATTTGGCAGATAATGCCGCAGGCAGATTCTGTTCCACAGAGTTCAAAACCTCTATCCACATACTTTCTGAAACACTACATCTGGATGGTTTGACATAGAATACGAAGATCCCTGGTAGTTACAACAATCCCATAGATTAACACATTACTTGTAAACAATTGGTTTCCCAGTATTGCAGCATGAAAAGACGAAACAATAGATCCTTTGGATCGCAATGTATAGGAGTTTAAACGCCTTTGTCTATGAAAAAACTGCTATTATTAGGAGAAAATAGATACAAAATATTATATATATTATATATATTTCAGAGTTATCAAACAAATATACTTTTCATCCATCAGCTCTGTAGCTCTGTTTATTTTAAATATGAATAATCCAACCAACGCAACGGTTTTGATACCTTTTATGCTGAATGAAATATTCCACATATTCCATAAAAGTAAAAGAAACCGAATTTATAGCGAAACCGTTCAAAAACCAAGAAAAATAAAGTCTGAACTAAAATACACAAGGGAGTGAAATTCCGAAGCCTTTCAAACGAAAACGGCAGTAAATAAAACTGCTGGTCTTGCATTCTATCTTGTGACCGTTGGTCCATTGCATCTAATATATAACCCTACTTTTGATAGAGAAACGCTATAAATTTAAAATTGGACCAGCTATGACTAACGCTATAAGCCGAGGATTTCGATCTTTCCGTCTTCGCATCACGGTTTGAGGCCCTTCTTTTTTTATCCCTTCGTAGTAGAGTAAGCATCTATATAAGACCATTTCGAATAAATAGGAATAATAATTTTTGTATTTGCATTTAGAGGAAAATTTTATTGCTAACTAAAATATGAAACATTTTTCGGTACAGCCACCAATTACATTCAAACATTTGTCAGTCGTCGCAGAAATTTTTAATACTTTTATGAAAGAACTTTGCCGTCCGATTGCTAAACCAGTTAGTAACAGTTTGTTCTAATTTTTGAGCC
Organism: Diorhabda carinulata; assembly: GCF_026250575.1. Classification (NCBI taxonomy): domain Eukaryota; kingdom Metazoa; phylum Arthropoda; class Insecta; order Coleoptera; family Chrysomelidae; genus Diorhabda; species Diorhabda carinulata. The sequence goes on along the minus strand of NC_079464.1, from coordinate 9,841,936 downwards.
GTTACCAAGAAAAAAGTTCTGTAATCAAAATACTGACTGATGGTCTGATTAAGGGTTGCTTACTGGATGATTCAATAGTTCTCAATAAAAATTCTCTAGATGTGTTCTTGTTTTTGCCCCAACGTGGGACCACGAACTGTCGTTAAGGAACTCTAGCTAGAGAGCAGCCCTTCCTTGCCGGTTATTTTGATTAGCTCGCTTGAGTTTAATTACGCTTCAAATTGTTTCTTAGCATCAGTCAGTATGACCGAAAGTATAACAGAAGCATATTTTTCTCGTTCTTATAAGCTCTTGTCATATTTTTTCGTACCGAAGTTGCTGATTTGAATTTTTGTGGTCTTGTCTGAGTTATGTCTTTCTTTGGATTCATAATTGTTTTCTCAATTGTAGTCCACTTTCTATCAACGGTTACAATGTGACCAAAAAACTTGTCACAATGATTATAATAATTTAATAAATAATAAGTAAATAATTGATATGTAGAAGAATGTCATATTCTCTTTGTTTGGTCTTCTGGTTTAAAAAATTTCAGCACCTATCTTGGGTACATTTTTTTGTAGTGAAATTTCTAGTTTTGTTAACTATTTTGAAACTTTTGAAACTGTTTGGCGAAGCTCGTCAATAGAGAAGAGCCTCTTTCGATAAATTTTCTTAGCTTTTTGAGTCAAGTCTACTTTCATGACACTAGTCCATCCAGATCTTTCTTTTTTATTGACACTTGTTCTTTCTTCTCACACTATTTACGCACATTTTCATTATTCTAGACGCATCCACCATAAACTTTGACAAGCTGCCGGACTCAAACTTTTCCGCATTTGAAAACCGAAAACTGAGTTCATTGGTATCACTGATAGACATGGCAAAAGAGTAAGAAATTTGACCGTATAAACAATACCGGCATAGACCTAAAGCATAAAAAAGCATAGTAAGATACTGGTGAAGATTGTAATGGCATCACTTAGCAAGCAAAAATTCTTACTTTAAAAACTCTCGTAGTTCAAAACACAAGGACGTAAAGTATGCCACAAAAACATATTTATGTCCACCAACATTTTAAAAGATGTCTTTGGAATTATATGAATTTTTAATCACAAAATTCGGTTAATTAACGATAGTAATTTTTGATATTGCTATATTTTTACATTTTACTTTAACTTTATTTTTAATCTCCCACGATGAATACATATTTATTCGAAATATATATCCTCCACTTTTTCCCATTTACAGCTTTTTCCATAGCCTCTGTTCATGTTATTATTTTTTCTCTCTCACAATTTTTTGGGATAGTGGTCTCCCAAGGTTTATTTGAGCTTTCTCTTTTCATTTTTATAATTTGTCTAGCTTGCCAAATCTTTTTTTCCCAATCTTGTTCTCCATTGTATAAAGATGTAAAAACCATCTAAGCTGTTGTTTTTGATTGTTTTAATTAGAGATTCTATAATCAAGTTTTTTTTATTGTTTAGTTTAGTTTGGATCGTTTCGATCCCTTTTGGTAACACTTCTGACTCTGCGTAAGTACTGATTTGTAACAGCTTCTACTAGAAAGTGTAAAAACTGGTCGAAATATTGATTTATGAAAGTTTTTTTGCCACGCTTATTCTTTTAATCACAACTTCTCCATGATCTCCACAGTTATTTCTATCCATGCCTACATATTTGAAATTCTTCACTTGTTCCAATTTCTGTTACGATTTTCAGATTGTCTTTCTATTTCCACTACCATTATTTTGTTCTTTCTTAATTTTAATGACTGTGGCCATAATAATGAATCATCGTTTCAAATCCTCCCCATTTGTAACGACCAATTCTATACCGATGGTAAATACACATTCAGATATTCGGGCCAACCCATAAATCCAACACAATTTTTACTTGTTACTGGTTGCAACATTTTTAATGCCCCCTCTTGATGTAACGCCATATATTTGTCAAATTATGCATGTAATTAAATATAATCAAAAAAACAGCTCTCTTCATTTCAACTTCGTCTTGTATAACTTTTTGCTTTTTTTGTCAGCATGGGCTTACACATCCATTAATATGCTGTAAAGACTACCAAAATCAACATCTTTGTCCATTTTTAATTAGGTTCATAAATTAAATATATTAAAATAACTGAGCTGAGAGAACTATGATTTTCACTTGGCAAAAGTCAGTCGGTAAATGATAGGAATGAGGTTTCTGCACTGGCGTATGCGGCATCACTTGTCGAAGATCTCTCAAAAAACCAACGCGCGGTTGTGAGCGAGTGCTCGGCGACGACCTAAGCCTATTTAAACCCACACCATTCAACAATCTGTATCTGAGTGTCTCACAATAATACACCTGCTTTAAACAATAGTGTAATCGCGTTGATGAAGCCGGAAGTTACAAATGTAACCGCTGAAAACTGGAGAAACTATTATCAACACGTGAACAAAATTGAGAGCCCATATATTTGTATGTACACAAATATAAATAGCTTAAAACCTGTAAAAAACCTAATTATTTATGTGCTAATAACGATAGTGAAATTGAACTGGATAATATCTATTAATAAATAAAATGTTAATTTACAGGGTGCTTCCAAATTCATATGACAAAATTGAGAAGGTAATTACTATTATGAAATAAAAATGGGTCTTTCCCACAACAAAATTTCCTGGGTCTACCCTTTTTCGAGAAATCAAGCTTTAAAGGTGGTGACCGAAATTGAATTTGTTTTCTAAGATTGCAGTAAAGTTACAAACTTGAAATTCTCTAATTTTGATGCAGTCGCAAAGGACTAAGGGTATATTTTCAATGTTTCTGTTACATTATACGGGGATGAAATTGGCAATCTCTACTTTATTCCATAACAAAACTTTATTTAGGATGAAGTTTTATGCAATAAAACTATAACTCAAAATCCTTGGTTTCTTCAAATACATTTTTTACTGTTAATTTTTTTTCCAAGAAAATAAACACTATAATTTATAATTTTTTGCCAATTATACAATTTCAGAAACCACCTTTTAAGATCTTTAAGATATCTTGGAAAGGGGTGAGCTGATGAAATTTTATTATGGAAGAGATCTGTTTCAATTTCATACAAGCAATCACCTTCTGAAATTTGGCGTATGAATTTAGAAACACTCTGTATATATTAATGTATTGTTTATCATCATTTAGTAGATTTAAGATTAAAATTCAACAATCCCGTTTTATTAAAATTTGAAAGTAAAATGTATTGGAATAAAATAAATTTTCTGAAATTAAAATTTCACTTTAAACTATAAGGAAAATGCCAGAAATTATAATATAATATTGCGGCCCTGCACAATGTCCCATACAGGTTGTGGTAGTAAAGGTACTTTCTTAGATGGTGGCTAAGCTATTCCTTCACCACCACTCTGTTTTCTAAGATACTCTCTAGTACTTTCAATAGCATGCTTAGCAAGAGAAATCGACTCATTGGTGTAATTTTCAAGAAAATTATAACAATTAAATGTAGGATATGGTTTATATATATATGGTTGTCAATCTGATGAGAGAGTGTGGGAATCAAATCGTCTCAAATCTAGAGTCTAAATCGCATTAAAACATCTAAATATAAACCTTGAACTTTGTCCTTGATTATGAAGTTATTGTTAAGGCTAATAGAAAAACATCCTGCTATGATAGTGGTTAAAAGTCACTTACATTATGAAACATCCTGTAGACAACATTTTGACTCTTGATGACAATGTAACTCTCACAGAACATTACATTGGAGATAATTTGGATGAAGTATATGTATACGAACAGATAATCATCCACGAATGGATTTTTAATTAACGATCTCAGCTGAAAAAAATTTGAATTAGCGAAAACGTGAAGTGACAAAATAGACCACATCAGGTTTATGCATCGGTGAGCTTTTAGTCAAGTATCTACTACCAAATATAAATAGCCTTCTCCAAAGTTTCGATAAAAACCATTTTTCGTGATTCTTCTTTTCCTATCCTTTTGACGACAAATTGTATCTTTTTCAACCGCACCATTGTCTTTTTTTTGTATTTGATAGAAACTTAATGCGATTACATCTATTATTCAAAAGTGTAGTACCAACAGTTTGGTCTTTGTATATCAATTTTGTTCACTTGAACCTAACAACTTCTATTTCATTCGAAGAAATATTGAGTGTGTGATGTCAACATGGAATTATGTTATAAAATTCGATAATCCGATCAAATGACAATTCTATCACCTGTTGTTTACCTACAGATAACAATGTAGTTTCTACCCGTGTAATTGAGACCGTTTATTACAGATTTTTACCCCAAACTTACACATTTTATGGTCTATTGTGATATTTGCCATTTGTTGAAAAAACAGCGTTTCAGTAAAGTCGACAGGCGGAGTGTTTACATAAAATATATAAAAGGGTCTTTACACTGCCGTCAATTTTGGTTCGGGGTAGATTTGGTAGACTATAATAATCCAATGATTGATACAAATAGAAAACTAATGACTTTTTTATATAAACACTATTCGCTTACCGTTGTTTTATCAGTATTACTTGATTTTACTTCACACTTTCTTCATTTTGTGTTTACTAGTTATTAGCTTAATCCATTTTGTAGTTTATATTGCAATTAGATGATATAAGATATTTCATAGGGTTGTTACTTAAGTTATATGACTTTATTGTTTTTCAAAATATTCTTCATTGAGATCAATACATTTTTGCATGCGTTTGAAGTAGCCAGTAGCCTTTTTAGTGTCTTTTGCAGAAACGAGTCTGAAGTCCTTCGGTTTGGTATTGGTTGGTTTACCCGATTTGGGTATGAAGACAACCCTTACTTTCCTCCACATGGACATGGAACATGTCCGAGCCGTGGGCAATCTGAGAAGATCTCAATAAGCACTTCCAGGATCTCGTCCGGTCCTCCAGACTTATATGGGCCGAACGAGCCCACCGTTCACGCTACCCTCTCCTTTGTTATTGTTCTTCTAATCATCTCCTCATTGTGCTCTGGAATCGTTTCCCTTTACCTCTTTGGCATTTGGTTTTCGATATCCTGGCATCCCGAGAAGTGAGCTTCCATCAGTAGCTCCAGTGTTTCACTGCAGGACTTAGTCCACGTACCGTTTGGCCTCTCTATGCTCCCTAAGACCACAGGGTCCTTTGAGAGCATTTTCCTGAGCTTTGCTGTTTCGCTGGTCTCCATTATGGATTCCATAAATTCCTGACGTGACTTCATCTTATTTCTCCTGATCTCTGTTTTATAGCCATTGATGTCAGCTTTATAAGCTTGCCAATGGCTATCATCTTCTTTGTAACGCTTTGCCATATTGTACAGCCTTCCAGTCTCTGACCTTTTTTGCTTCAATTTTGGTTTAGTTTCTTTGAGCGTTCGGTTAATCGGACAAGATTTCTTGATGGCTTTTAATAATATGTCACTCAGTGTGTTTCTTCGAGCTTCTCAATCGAGGGATGCATGGGTCTCGAGTCCCATTTAGTTCTCGTCTCCCCGAGTTTCTTCCCCACTATCTCTACGAATCCCGTCCAGTCGGTTTTCCGAGGATTTCTGAAGGGTTTCCCCGCCATTGGTTCGCGGTTGATTTCGAATGAATTTCTCCCATGGTCCGAGAACGCGTATTCGGGAGTTACCGGGTTTGGTTATATTTAAAAAAAATATTAATTCAGATTTTTCCATGTTAGAGCATGAGCTCCTCTTAATTCTAATCTGTTCTTTCTACTTGTTCTCTAGTAGTTTCCATCTGTGTTCCCGTTTCCTTCCCAATCTTCTTTTTTCTTTCTTTGGGTGTGGTTGAAATTCTCAACCTGGCACCTGTAGAACTGCGCCAAAAAAAATAAAATGAAGAAGGTAACGGGAACACAAATGGGAATTACTTAAGAAGAAACGAGTAGGGGGAACAGATTTGGATTAAAAGGAACTTATGCTATAACTTATAAAAAAATTGGATTCATATATTTTTTAAAATATAGAACAAAAGGAAATTGATAAAGATAACTGAAATTTTTGTGAGCACGATAATAAAAAAACCAAAGTTGAAAACATATTTAAAAAACTTACCAGCGAATATAAAGAATAATATAATCATATATTTATTAAAATTTTCTTTGATGTAAACATTGGAGTGTACATAGATAGATGACTATTTAGAATACATTCCGAGATTTTATTGAATTTCACGAATAGAGTGGGAGGTCGATGACGAATTAAATTTTTCAAAAACTGGAATATTAGAATGAATAAATGAGAAGTGACTACTGTGCCACGATACGTGAACGAAGGAATATTCAATTTGTAACAGAAAACGTAACAAGCTGTATGGCAAGTTAAAAATTTTGTATCAAATTGTATAATTGAATGATTTTTTCCTAATGAAAGTTATTACAAAATAATCCTACAAAAATGTAAGCACTTAAAAATAAATTTTATTCACAATCTTACAGTTGAAATAATTTCTATAATTTATTGAAAAAGTAGTCTGTAATATTTCCACATATTAGATGAGACAGCTTATGAGCTTCTATTGTTGATAGTTTTCAATATTTGGGGTTAATTATTAGATCATTTTTAATTTCAAGTTCAATAGATAGAGAAAAACACATTACAAACCTATTATTGCGAATTCTAATACTACAACTGGGTATTGAACGTATATTTTCGGTTTCTTACTCATATATTTACTATAACACATCCCTGTAATTTTAAACTGAAAATACATATACGTTGGAAAAGCGTTTTATTGAAAATTCTTCCGACCTTCCAACTAATAAATATCATGTCATGAAGATGTAGTAAAGTGAAATATTACGGCAACAGACATAAAATTGATTTTTTTCTTTTAGAGACTTCCTCTCTCCGTCTTACTGTTGGCATGACATAAAGAAGAGGACGGGACGGCCATCAGCCATTAGAGCGAAATATCGGCTATTCCCGGGTTGGTATGGTAATACCTCCAAAGGCTGGCCGCTCACTGATAACAGAGGGTCGCTAGTACTTTTCCAAGGCAGGATCGAACTTAATGCGCTATATTTTGGGTTACAATAAAATTGGTGAATCAACCAAATAACTCTATATCATCTTACTATAAGAAAATGTGAAATATTCATGTTGGAAAATATTTACGACTAATAGAAAAATAAAGAGTATGTAAAGCTACGCCACACTTGTTTCGAATAAGGACACAACTCAATATATATTGAATGGAAAGGTTCATTTAACTTTACAAAAATACCTTTTTTGGCATTCATATGTGAAAAAAAATATCATTTTTAATATCTGTCAAAAAGCATAAAATACAGTTAAAAATAATTATTACTTTACATAGTCGTACAGGCTATAAACTAGAAAAATGAGCTCGACTATACGAGTAGCATCCTATGGGTTGTGTCTTAAACTTGCATAAAAAAAATGAAACTTTTACTACTTTTGCTGAATGTTAAAGATGTGACGATGTTCAGTGGAAGGTATATGAATAATTATTTGAATCTCGAATTTGCAGAATTTAGTGACACCCTTTTTAACAGGAAGCAATCATCATGATGTGGATGTAGAAATAAAAAAAAATTTTACAGGCACACTACTTGTAGCAAATTACAATAATTTCTAAATGTAGCACGTCAAGAAGGAATGTTCTTCGAAACCGTGAAGAAATCACTCACATTGTACATATTCACCCGTAAAAACGCGAATTATTCAACAGTTTCCACTGAAGGATTGAATTTTGGAAAACAACGGCGGTTTTTGTAATTAATAACCAGAATATGTACTTTACGGATGAGCTATCACTGATTTTTAAGGAAAGTGCAGACAAAGTATTGTACTAAAGTTAACTTGCAATTGCTGATGACAAATGATGTTGAATAATTAGGGATTCATTCACATAATTAACTAGATTGAGGCAAAATCTATGAGCCAAAGGACTCTAATTAGAATTGACATGAAGGAAAATGTATTGATTCCATAATTTCAAATCAAAACACTGCTTAGTAATTAAGCTTAATCTGGGTATATCGCAATCCAATCTATGGGCAACACAATATGGAACTTCAATAGCTCTAGTTCTAGGTACTTAGACAGTTATGCAACGTCACAATGTTCCCAACCATGTGATTGACAACGTTTTTCAAGTACCCACAATAAAAAAGACCATTACCGTTGTTAGTACTAGAGTAAAAAAACTAGATCCATTGGATCTCTTTAGAATTAGACCGCATGGTAGCTTTTGAAACTGTGTCAAAACTAACAATTTTACTGAGAGGGAGATTATTAGTACTGTCTTTCAGTTATACAGTGGATTTCTTCCTATGGACACATCTAAAATCAGATAACACATAATCTTGAGAATCAGACGATTTGAAGAGAAAAATAACAGCTACACTATATATACTGAGAATTCTGGAAATGTTTAAAAGCAGGTCTCTAAGGGGCGAAACATCGAGGATAGAACGTTTTCAAAATGATATCGTATCAAGGAAACTACGATGAAGATTAACGTATTTTTATAATATATTATCAATAATTTGGGGCTATACCAACATATATAGGAAAAAAATTATGAAAGTCATATTATATGTATAGTACTAATAGCAAAGTAAATATTTAAAAAAAAAAGAAGACGGATAAATCAGCCAACAAGCAAACAATAGCAAATGCAAGAAATTGGAGATTTTCGAAATAACGAGCTGTGTAGAACACATAATTCTATTGAATCTAGAACTATGTGCATCAATAACTAGAGGATAAAAGCAGCAAAGCATATCAGAAAAAACTTGTACATGATAATGAAATACTGTCTAGTACTTGTAAATTATTCTCTCATTTTCACTCCAATGGAATAATCATAATCGAATTTGAATAGAATTGTCTTTCAGTCCTGCCCTGTCATATTACATCCCTTATATCCGACCGCTCATAATGTCCCCGAAGATCAACTCTACCTTGTGAATCTCTCGCATTAAAGAAAATCCATTAAATTCGGTAATAATTTATGAAAAATATAAGACTTTTTTGTGTTTTAGGACAATCTCAGGAAAAAATAAGATTTTATCGTTTCTGCGCTTCATCAAAAGTAATTTAGCATTGAATGTTGTGGAAAATATACTTCAGGGAACCGTTATTCCATTAATTTTTACTGTTATCATTACAATGCTGAATAACATATAAAATGTATCAAATGCATTCAATTTTTATTGATAACTAGTTTGATACTGTATGAACACAGTCGATATTTTTATAGTAGATCAAGTTAGGACTATATACGGCAGAAAAAATATATGAATCATACTGAACAAATTTCTTCTTTGTCTTCATTCAGGTTCGGATTTCATTGGTAAAATTGTTACTACAAATAGAAATTGAGTATACTGAATTTCGCAAAGTCAACCAATGAATATAAAACATCAATACAAAAGTAATATTTTTTATTTTCGATTGAAAGGCATTCTAAGAGTAACAACTATGATTTCCAAGATTCACACCCACATATTGGAATATTTGTGGAACAATGTGCGTAGTGAGAGGCCCTAAATGAGCCAATGGTTTTCTCATGATATCGCACCATGTCACAAGTTGCTCTCGATTTGAGAAGTGTTAGATACTGAAAAGGGTAACGTGTTAACATCATTCTTGACATCTAGATAGAATCCACAAAAACATTTCCTAAATACTTCTAATTATGGGTTCAACGTAGGGGCATTGCTAGCCAGTAAATTAATTGAAATCATTTGTTACCTTTTCACTTTGTTCTAAATAAAAAAAAAAAATTATTACATTCCTTGATCTCATATCATTTTAGGGCATTTTTTACAAAAATGCGTTTTGTTCGTCCGTCCGTCTGTCTGTAGTAGAGATATCTACTCACAGGAAGCAGTATCGAGCTCGGGTTTTTGACATTAAATTCCTGTATAGTTGTTTAGTATAGTAGATGTGCCAAAACGAAAGAAATTTTGGACATTATCAGGAAAAAATTGATTAAATTAACCAAAATATGATCCCATTGGCCAAATGATTATAAATAATAAGAATTGACGTAAATCGACACCAATCGACGTCAATAGACATCATAAGACATCGATCAACATAAAATGACAATAGACGTCAATTGGCTTCAATGGCTGTCATTTGAGGTCATTTGGTCATAAACCAATTATTATGAGAATTGGTAAGAAATAATAAGGACAAAATTATTAAATAAATTAAATTATCAATATTTTGTTTGTTTTATTTTTATTAGGCTTATTATTTATAATTACTGATTGCTAACGACGACTTTTTTACTTGTTTCACTTTCTCTGTACTATTTTTATCAGTTGACGGCCTTCATATTTTTCTCTCACATTCATCAAACTATTCTTGACAGTTCTCTCCTTTTCTCTTCCGTCTAACAAATTTCCTGTCGTGGTGATATTTTTTTTCCTTCCCCAATTGCTTCTTATTTCCTTCCTATATCTTCTGTTTGTTCTCATTAATTCACTCATTCCCGAAAATTTGCTATTATTTGCTACATTTATTTCGTTCTTTTTGCGATTGTCAATGACCAAGTAAGTATACTAAAAAATTGAATTATGACCTACTAAGCGTAATGAATTATCTAAAATCATGCAAGTCTGTCTAATATTACAGAGAGAAACTTTTAATATTGCAAACCCTTCGGTTCCACCGCATTAATTCAAACTTTTTCTATTGACACTTGAAAATCAATATCCGGCTTACGGTGTCAATTTTTAATTCCCTTAACGTGTCTTGAACATCTGCACTAAACAGCATGCTAATGCCCTTCGGTACTGTATATGTATGCAGAATATTATAATGCACTAAAAATTATGCGGGGACCCAGACTTAAATAAAAAAAAGTCTACCTGAAAAAGGTTAGACATCGACCCAAAGACCTTTATATGAAAAAAAAAAGGATTAACTGTCCTGATTTGGGTAAGTTACACCAAAGGCGTACTAAAATCTAGTAGATAATTTCATATTAATGATAAATAATATTCTCTTTCAGAACAAACACACGATTCAAATTTGCCACTTTGAATTACTTGATTTAGCTGAAAATGGAATGACAAAACAACAGGATATATTATTAAAAAGAAAAACAAAAACCGCTCTCAAAAATGAAGTCGTGCAAAAAGAAGTGAGGTCACTGAAAGGATTGATACGCATCATCGATATATAAAAAAACGTAAAAAAATCTCTCTTATATTTCACAAGCTACATTTTATTGAAGAAAAAAATATATTGTTACGAGATTTTTACAAAAAACAATTTTCTTTGACGTTAAACATGATAAACATAACTTTGAACAGAAGGTACATGTATCGAAGACGACGATTTTATTTCGGATCACAAAAGAAGGTTTATTTGATATCCAGCCTTAGATTTTTTTAAAATTTTCCATTCACTATATCATTATTACTGCTAGATATTCGTGATTTCATATAATATAATATTTAAATGAAATATGAACTTCAATTTCATATGTTATAATACATGCTCAAACTAATGAAATATGATGGAATATTACGTAATAAGAGAATGAAGCTACAAATTGTCCACGAGTATGAATATTACGCAAAACTGTCTCAAAATTTTTCTTAATTTGTAATTCATTCTATACTCATTTTTTTAAGAATCTAGCATCAAACATGCTTATTATTAGCGATGGATTTGGTAATTAGGTATTTAACAGATGCTTATAGATATTATTCACGTTGAATTCTTTCCTGATATGGTTTTTATGTCATTTGGAAAATTACATTGTTGCCTTTGCGACGTACATAGTAAATATTCGTGCGTAATTTTAGTGTGACCTATTCTTGGTCTGGGTAATATGACATTTTTTGGGCGATTAGTGCATATTCGCGGCAACTGCTCAACACTTTCCTTTATTTGTTCTAATTTTTGAAATGATCCTTGCCACTCGAAATACCAATCTCTATAAACCGCACTACTTATTATATATAAATCAATGCATACCGTAGAATCTTTTGCGTCTTTGTCAGCATTTTCATTTCCTTTGTATTTCTTAATGAGAGGGGACCCACAAAAATCTCTTATATAAGTAGTTGTTTTGTAGTAGATGCGATTAAATCTTGATTTGTAGTTCAAGAGGGTTGTTAGTATAGATTTTTTAGGGAACTAGAGCCATTTAAAGAGTCTGTTATAATGTACATCTCTGTAAACCGTAGCGTCTTTTACGTGTTTGTCAGAATCTTCATTTCCTTGTATTCTTTGATCAGAGGGTACCCACAAAAGGCTGACATCTAAGTTGTTGTTTTGTATCAGATGTGATTGAATCTTGATTTGTAGTTCAAGAGGCTTGTTGCTATAAATAAGCTCAATGCATTTAAGGAGTCTGTTATAATTACAGTTTTTTGTAGGTTTGATGATTGAATTTTGACCATAGTCCGTGGGATAGCATATATTTCTGCTGTTTTATAGAGCTTACGTCAGATAAGTAATTTTTCAAGGGAGGTTTATGAGAAGTGGCCCAACTACAATTGTCTTTGGTTTTTGCAAATTTTCCAAAAAAACAAAATTTCATTATCACTCTCCTGAAAAGTTTGTGTGACTAGCATCATCAAGATCTCTCAGTTCACGAACTTTTTTACATACGTGCTAAAATATTTCTACACGCAGGTGAAATTCATATTGTTCTGATGATGGAATTGATCATTTTCGTACGTGATCATAAAAAAAAATAATTTAAAACCCTATTGGAGAAAAAAATCGGTACGGTCTAGAATAAAAAACGCTCGCACACAAAAAAGGATTAAGTGTCCTGATTTGTATAAGTGATTCGATCTGATAAATATATAACAACTCTTCAATGAAGCACTTTCGAAAATTTATCTTGATGACTGTAGTTGTTATTTGAATATTTGTAGAATTGAGGTTAGTTGTCGATCATCCGAAGGGTGGAAGGGTGCTTGATAGCATATGCTGATTTCCGTCACCGGGTTAATGGGTAAAAAGTTCGACAGAGTGTGTCGCTTCCAAAATCGTTACGTGCCTGTAACCCAGATTTGATAAACGAAACTCTTTATTAGTCTCAATAAATTGGGCAGCTGAGTGAATAAAGTAAAAATACCATATTTGTTCAAAGTAAACAGCTTTGCTAGCAATTTATAGTCTAAAATTTTCACTTTATTGATCAAAGAAAATTTATAAAATACTACAACTTACTAATATTGTGTGTAGATCAAACATACAATTAATTAAATACGCCGATTTCAGATTTAATCGATAGACATACAAAAAAAGTCATTTCATGAACACTTTTTCATGTAAGATGTTCAACATTGAGTATAAATAATAATAATACGACATTTAAGGTATTCAACACCTGTCATTACTCAAAATTATGTTAGTTTAAAACAAATCATAATTTCGCGAACGGTCATTCCGGAAAGGTTTCAAGACATGATGGCACGTTCCTGAAATGATTGTTGTGTTCAGAGTCAGAGAATGATAATTCCTGTGTCCATTGACGATTCACTTACAATTTCTTATTACTTCAATCCACAAACTCACTGCTTTTTAATTACAACGTAATGGAGACTTTTCAAGATAAGCCCAAAAAAACTTAAAACGGATAGTGCAGTTCATTTGGGCTAAAGGGAAAATACAAATGCTAGAGAAGAAAGTTTTCGAGTAATTTGGTTGAATAACAGAAAGGAATTAAGCTTGTTAAGAGCAGAGAATTTTATAGAAGAGCAAATATTGAGGAGAAAATTACGGATATGACCGACTACGAGGCAACACGCATTGAATAAAAGCATAGAATAAACACACTACCACAATAAGATGATGAGTGACTTCGCCGCAGTAACACCAGAGAGAAAACAAGAAGAACGAAAAACTGTTATAGAATAGATTTGACGAAAGCATATCAAAAATATAAAAAAAAAATACGCATATTCACTTTTATATCAAAATTCCTAGCATTGCTTTGGCCCTGAAAAACTTCTCAGCGATACGCTGCTCATGAGCCTCACGTCTTACCAGCTGTACTGACCAAGGTTATTTTTGTTTAATTGCACGAAATAAATTTTTTCTTGTTTATTTGAATGGGCACAATCGTTTGTTGCGTTCTAATCTAAGCAATAATTAATCATATCTAAGATAAAAATCAATTGATTTTCATTCAGCATAAACGTTTGCACAATATTTTGGCCACTAATGGACGCGGTATTTTTTAAGGACAGATTCGTGAGGTAATATTTTTCAATCCTTTTTCTATAGAATGTTTTTAGCAGACTCCATACAGTGAGCATAAATAATACCTAAATAAAATATTCCTCTTTGTCTAATGTCCATTATATATCATAGAAAATCTATCGTCTATAATTTATTTATTTATTTTATTTTCAGTATATTCTCAATTTTCATTTCGTTTCAGTACGTTAGCGAAAATCCGAATCCTAAGAAAGTACAAGACGGATTGGCTAATCCCATGCCCGATATGATATAGTATTCTACCTCTTCGACGGGATTCATATTGATTATATACTCTCAAAGAACATTGATAATCCTCTAGATATTTTTTGTGTCAAATTTTATTCATGTAATTGAATTATCCTGGAAGCAGTATAAAAAACTTACTCTATGCAAGATTTTTGATTTCAGTTGAAAATTTAACGTAAGACTCGTACTTGTGAATTGGGAATAATATGTGTACATTATGTGTTCACAATTTCTATTATTTTCAAAATTATGAGATAAAAACGATAAATTTCTAAAATAAATGTTGAGCATTATTAGTTCTGAAATTAGAAGAAGTGGATTTACTCTATTTACTTTACTCCTTTGTATAATCCTCAGAGGCAGAATATAAAAATTACTGTAATGTATTGGTAAACCTAATTCATGTATTCTTAGTTTAGACAGAAAAAAATAGGTGTCTGATATTTTTTAAAAGGATAAAAGGATACTGATATTATACACATACACTACCACAATAACAACAATCCAAATAAAATCGTTTGATGAGCGTTTATATAACCAGGTTATCGTCTCCGAAGACAGAAGATAAACCGAAAGGAACATAACGTATCATCGATTATGGCTGAAATGTTCAAAGCACCATTTTTAAAGAGTTGTTTTGAAAATTACAAACAACATTTGTGGAATTTCATGCTTCTTCCCAAGTTTCAGGCATTCACGGCTGGATTTGCTAAAGCTGCTGAATTTGCTGGAGAGAGAAACTACCGATAAATATGTCAGTGAGCAGTCGATGCTCTGCGTAAACCATATTTGATATGTTTATGACCATGAAGTAGGGTGCGAAAGTGTAAATCATAAACTAAATCAGTAAATTTGGTGGTTTCGGAATTAACATGAAAGGATGTTTCATACAGAACTCCATCCTCTTTGATGATTATGGAATTATAGAAAAATCCTGATATATGTGTATATTATTTTCAAATTTTTAGCATAAGCACAAATTCGAAGATTCGAATTTCAAAATTGCAAATTTACATCCTCCATTTAACTCCATTAACTGTGCTTAATACAAAAATTCTTTGTAAGTGGTTGACTACATAATACAAGAAGCCTACTGCTCCAACATCATGATATAATTTCAGTAGTTTCGGCAGTGCTAATTACGTCAGTTACTATTTACTGCATTTTTACGATATACAGCTTCCTGATTCAGATTATTGTCAGGTCGAAGATAGTAAATTGAATCGAAATAAACATAGAACAATAATATATGTTTGAATGAATATTTTTTGATGTTTTAATTTTCAATTAATTACATTCTCAAAGTATTCTTTTTATTAAATTTGAAGAAGAAAATAACTTACGTAGTTACGGTCTTCTCCCCTACAACGAATAATATCGATACAAACTTGTTATTCCACTTGACAAAGTATGAAATATAGTATTGGAAACTGGATGGTATCCGAACGAAAATTGCTGGAAAATATTATTATTTCACCGATAAGTGTATTTTTAATCAATTGTTGGAGCAATGGAGTGTCAACATTCACCTATTTCAAAAGGTTAGTACTCAATAGATAGTTTGTAACCAATTATATTTATCACATGTTGTATAATACGATCAAATCTGGAAATTCTTGGGGTCAAAAATATGATGATGTTGCTCATTATGCTTAATTTAACAAGCTTGTAGAAACAGCGCATTCAGAGTTTCAGTAGTTTATTATTTCAAAATATGTAGTCCTATAAGTGTTAGAATGAAACCATGGGACATGTTCTACATAAACACCAATTTTTAAAGAATTAGGGATCATGAGCATTATTATCATACTGTCAAACCAAAAATTTAAATTATTAATTTCATATTATTTTGGCTCATTATTATTACTTTCAGTCAGGTGAAATTGCGATGAGCCTTGAGTTTCCAGTGTCCCTACAGCCTACATTTCAGCCTACAGTATCTGACAACAAATAAAGTCAAGTATTAACTGTGGTAACAGAAATATAATAGCTGATATTAAAAAGGAATCGTATAGGTTAAGAAAAACCGCTTAAACTGCCACATATTTTATCGACAAAATTTGAGTTACAATATGCTAATATTACTATCCAGTACTAAATTCTATGAAAAAATTAATGGAGTCTGTTTGATAGAAAGACGTAGCATCCTATAACTTATAAGTGAAAGCTTAAAATTAGAAAATAACATTTAAATTTTATTACATTACATATACCCCATGATTCACACGTTGAAAACATTTTGGGAATTATCTATAATAGAGTATATAAAAAATTTTAAGAAGAAATTTAAAACACTTTGGTTTCTGATAGACGTTGAGTAAGCGCGAAGCTTAAGGGGGCTGGTACAAAGATATCTCCGTTCATATGTGCTGTCGATCTACGTTCGCGTAGATCACCCAAAATCCAAAAAGGAATTTGGAATAAGGTTAGCAGTGAGACAAGAGTAAAATTCATGAAACTCAAAAAAATCTTTTGCAGCCATGATCTGCGAATGAAGATGATACGATGTTATCTTTTCTGTGCTCTTATATTGTGTTGATATATGTACGCTTACAGAAAATATTCTCAAATATTTGGAAACGTTTGAAATGTGGTTTTAATGTAGTAATTTTGAAGATAAGTTGGGTCGATGCTCTTGAGCATATGCACTAATCTTTAGAAATAGTCAACAGTATGAAGCGACATAAACTAGAATATTTCAGCCACAACTCTAGTACGATCTTCTTGGTAATGCAAGGTAAAATAATGATTAGGAGAACTATAGGTCGACGCGCAATATCGTGGTTGGGAAATCGTTGTCAATTGTTCAAGAAATCAAGAAGCTTTTCCGCGCAACAGTGAATGATGTAATGGTGGTCAATAGAATAGCCAACGTGAGAGCCAACGATCTCTAACGGTAACGCCACGCGAAGAACAGCAGAAAACGAAACGAAAACGAATTTGAATTAGTTATAAAATAATTTTAGTCTAGAATTTCAGGAAAATGGATTATTTAACTACCTTCCACTCTCCATCTGTGAACTAAGAAAATATAACTCATTGTTGCACATTAAAAGAAAAGCTATAATCAACTATTAGTACACTTTTGGAATTAATATGTGATTAAATTAATATTTCATACTTTGTCATTGTTATCATGAAGTACGTAAGCAATATTTTCAAAGTAGTAGCACAACAATAGTCCAAGAATGGGTATTAGAAATAGAAGATCTCTGGCAGTTACAACTATCCCACATTCTAGACTTTTTAGGAGTGGGATTGAAGGATCAGTTGTAAACACTGGGTTCTCCTGTATCGCAGCAAGAACGGAGAAAAATACGAGGATGTATTGATATTGATATCTAGTTACCTTAGACCAGTTCCATGCATAAACAAAATATTGCGTTACCATAGCAACAAAAAATAACTTATTAGAAGTGTCAGTGTAAAGTTTGACGTCAAAAAAGTAATCTAGAGTTACTCAATAAATTAAAAGAAAAAAGATGTCCACCGAAATTGTGAAAATCGAATAATTGGAGTATCGAGCCATCATCAATTACCTGTATTTAGAAGGGTTAAGAGGTAAGCAGATTTACAAAGATATGCTCAATATTCTTGGTGATCAATGTTCTTCGTATGCAAAATTAGACTGCAAGCTTCAAAAGAGGTAAATTTTCAATTGAAGACGATGACCGATCGGGAAAACCAGTTTCTGTGTCAGTCCCCGAAAATATCGATTCATTTCATGACATGATTTTATCAGACCGTCGAATTGGACTAAAACGGATATCTGAAGCACTAAATATTTCATACGAATGCGTTCATCATATAGTTCACGTCAATTTGGACATGAGGAAATTGGATTCCCAGATGTTTGAATGTTGACCAAAAGCGTGCAAGAAAAGAAGCATCGCGTTCGATCTGTACTCGATTTGAAAACGATGTAGACTTCTTAAACAGAATTGTTACTATGAATGAGACTTGGGTACATTTCTACGATCCAGAAAACAATCGATGGAATGGCGACACTCCGGTTCTCCAAGACCTGAGAAGTTTCGTGTCCAACAATCTGCTGGAAAAGTTCTTGCTTCAGTTTTTTGAGATTGCCATGGAGTAATCATGATTGGTTTTTTGGATAAGGGTAGAACAATAACTGGAAATTACTATTCGACATTACTGACCACTATACGGGAAATAAATTAAAGAGAAAAGACGCGGACAGCTATCCAAAGGTGTTTTGTTTTTGCAGAACAACGCCCCTGCACACAAATCTCATGTTGCCATGCAAAAAATTCGTCGTTATTCACCAGATTTGGCTCCGTCCGACTATCATCTCTCTCCCTCACTGAAAAAAAAGTTAAAAAGGTCGTAAATTTTCGTCCAACGAATAGGTAATAAAAGCTGTGGATGTCTGGTTTGCAGAGCCAGAAGAAACGTTTTTTTTGAAAGATATAGACACGTCGCAGGTTCGCTGTAATAAATGTATTCATTTAAGAGGAGAATATGTTGAGTAATAAAATATTTTGACATTGAAATTTTGTTTTGTTTCCATAGTAGGCTAAGAACTTCTCAATATATCCTCTTGTATTTCTTCCTCATTCCTTCAATTTTTCGTATGTCAATAAATATTTTTTTCTTGAAGTTTTTACAACAAACTTATAGTTCTTTTAGCACCAATATATCTGGCAAAGTTACTAAAATTGTCACTATTGCTATTATCCATATTATCCATTAGAAATAGGTATTATTGAACTAATATTGAATGAAAATTACCATGTTCATAAAAGAACAAGTAGGTATTTAAGTATGACAGTAACTTACAAGTAATGAAATTAATCAAGCTATGAGGAACAACGGCTGTAGGAAAAGATCCAATTATAGAAAATTATCCAATTGACTTACTTATTTTTAAGCTTCAAGCTATTTCGGAACAAATCCTTGCAATTTCGAGACGTTATCTTTTTTTTTAATCTTTTTAAAAATTATCAAGGTGTTTACAATCGCAACACACTGCTGGTGACAACAAAACCCAAGTTGATTATCTATATGCCGTAACTTTGATCAATTCGTAATTCCTATTGCCTAATTGTATCGTGAATTAGATAAACAGAAAATTGATAGTACTTTCTATATTGTTATTAACAGAAAATTGCAACGTAATTCATTCTAGCTATGGTTTTTTTTTGTTTTTTTCTGCAAAGAACTAGACATTTGTCTGAAGCACCCTTCTGTAAATTTTGATTATAAAACAGGGAAAGCTTCGGGATATATTTCTTATTTTGAAACTCGATTAAAATATTCTTCCTCCAAATACAGACAACGTTATTGTGTGAAAAATTGCTTAACGGAAACACCAGTGTGTGACCGACTCATATGGGGAAGGCGACTATATTATATACCATATGTGACACAGGTAAGTTTCTTTTGTATACCGTAGACTTTTCATTGTATTAAAATTGAAATAACCCTTTTGAATGAATTTATAGGTTCCGGAAGGAAGAAAAAAGGGTTCTGCAGGTAGATTTTTAAACCCAGTTGATCCTTTGAAAATTTAATCAGTTACCCTTTACGTGTTCACACATATATATCTTGATCAAATTGCGAGAAGTTAAGTTGAAGATAGGAGTGATGATATCGAATTTATTAAGTGTCGTTTTCAAGTACTCGAAAGTGAAGTGCTTGAATGTTATATTGAGCAATCATGAGTAAAGTAAGTTTATTATATTTTTTTCTATTTAGACAAAAGAATAAGATAATAGTTGCTGCTAGAGGGTCACAGTTGATTATTAGAATATTAGAAAAATGATTTAAATTGATTTTTACTTGGTTTTCTCAAATTTTTTTCAGTTTTAAATTTTTTTACCTATGGTGTTGAATTATTCGTGATGAGAAAAATATGCAATAAATAAGATATATTTTTTTATTTATCTATTTACTGATATCTTTGGATACGTTTCCCACCCATTCAGATATATTGGATTGTCATCCTAAATTCTTGGCCAAGTCTTCAGGGTTCAAAAACCAGCATAAACCATTATTTTTGGAGCATTTTTAATAATATCTTACTTCAAAGATCGATCTAATATGAAAAAAAAAATAAAACTAGAGAAAAAGAGAAAAGACACGTTTCAAATAAAATACCAAGATTAAAAAAGAATTTTCAAATATAAACCAAATATAGAGTTATAACTTGATATGAAAATTAATAAAATCAGAGAGACAGTAGTTATGCATTTTTTTCTAATATGCAGCATAATATATATAATCGGGTCCACATTTATCTCCATGTGGTGCCTCTTTTCTCAAGTGTAGAACTTTGTTCCATGTTGCTTTAGGTCTTCCTCTTTTTGCCTGATTTTGATTCCCATGATTTCTTCACCAGTCTTGAATCTTCCATTCTTTGTAATGACCCCCCAAATTATCTGTCTTTCCTCAATGAATTACATTTATTTATTCCTTTTTGTAACTCCTCTCACACTCCTTAGATACATATCTGCAATGCACTTTTTTGTCTATTGGTGAGAGGCCATGTTTCACATCCCTAAAGTCAATATTGGTCTATAAATTGAAAAATGTTTTTAAATCTTCTTGATTTTAGGTCTCTTCTTTTATAAAATTGATTTTTTCTATAATTTTTGAACAATAGATAAAGATTTTGATGTTTATGTTTCTAAATCTTCTTGATTTTAGGTCTCTTCTGTTACAAAGTTGGTTTGTTCTGTAATTTTAGAAAGGTAGATAAATATTTTGATGTTTATGTTTCCAAATCTTCTTGATTTCAGGCCTCTTTTGTTTCAAATTCAGTGTTTTCTATAATTTTTGAAAGATAGATAAAATTGACGAAGATTTAGAAAGATAAACATATGAAAAGGTATAAGAAATGAGAAATTTTGATGTTTCGACTACTTTCAGTCTTTACTAAAATATCATATTGACACTGACAATTTGTTTATTTATATCAATCAAAAGATCATCCATGAATATGAAAATAAAAATTAAATCAGAACAGAAACTTATTTTTTCATTAGTTTTTCATCTCAAAAATATCAGTCATCAATTAAATATTAGAATTCACAAAATAGAGTTATAAATTTTACTTATTTAGGTCTTTTTGATCATTTATAGCTTTTTCGTTCTTATGAATGTGAACCATTTCTAAAAACTCTCTTTTTCGTGTATTAGATTCCGCTCGAGAATTTTCGAATTTTTATTAATGAATATTTTTTTTTGATATTGCGTGGTTTTATTTCTTTTTATTGAATTAATGACCCTTTAGTCCATTTTCTAAATACTGAGATGTCTGCCCTATGTAGACAGAGTCACAATTAGTATCAGGCACTTGATATATATATATATATATATATATATATATATATATATAATTACTTCTTATGTTTTTTGAAATAATATATGAAAACTGTTTCTATTTTGATTTTACTCTTATTTTGATATTCATGATAAAGGTGATCTATTGATTAATATAAATAAGCAAATTGTCACAATCAATATCATATTTTGATAAAGAATGAAAGTAAGAGAAACGTCAAAATTTTTATCTATCTATCTTATGAATTATAAAAAAAAATTATAACGAAAGAAACCTAAAATCAAAACGATTTAAAAACGTAAACATATAAAAGGTCTAAGAAATCAGAAATTAAAGGAGTTTAAATTGCTTCATAGACAAATAAATTTTGAAATTCTCGAGCTTTCTCCATCATTTATCAGGGAGCTGTACTATGGATTGAAGGCATTTTTAATTTTCTTAACAATATCTGCGTCTTACCTATATTTTCGATTTCTATTCCAAGGTATTTAAATGTGCTCACCGTTTTAATCCCCTGTCCTTCTATTTCTATGTTTATTGTTTGTTATTTGAGTGGCATTACTATGGTCTCTTCAACATTTATTCTGATACTAAACTACTTTAATGTATTGTTCCATTTGTCAAAGTTTTTCTGTTAATTTTGGATTTTTTCTACAACAAAGACTATGTATCTAATATCTTTGAATATTTAAGGAAATAAATCCCCACGCGATAAGGCTGAAATTAATTAAAAATCATCCAATAATGTCCAAACAAAAAAAAGGTCACATAGGTACATCGAACTACGAAATAAAGAATGAATAATAGTTTAGGTAAACTTAAGCAGCAGTTAATAATAGTTCCCAGCTCGCTTAGAATAACATTATAATGATTCAACGAAAAAATCTTGTCTAAAAAATTTGATATTCAATTTTTTTCTCTGTGTCTATATATGAAATTTTTTATTGAAATTACATTGTAATCATGGAAACTGTACAAATTGTTAAGGACAAAAATGAGTATAAAGCAATTACTTCATACGATAATTTGCAATCTATCGGTAAATTTTCCCCAAAGGGAAGATTTCGTGACTTTACATTAAGCATGAGAGAGTTTCGGTTTATAACAATCGATTTAAGTAGAAACAACAACAGCTAAAGTCGAGCTTAGATTGGAAAATTGTTCGCAACGCGCTTGGGCTGAAATTAATTAAAAATCAGCCATTAATGTCCAAGTAAAAAAATGTTCATATACATCGAACTATGAAATAAAGAACGAATAATAGTTTAGGGAAACTTGAGCAACAGCTAAAAATACTTCCCAGCCCGCTTAGATAAAATTATAATGATTAAACCAAAAATCTTGAATTTAGAATAAAACAGGGTTCGTCAATAAAACGATCAGAAAGCAATTAATTCATGCGATAATCAGCAATCTATCTGTAAATTTCCATTTTGAAAATTTTGTGGCTTCACATTAAGCATGACAGAGTTTCTGCAAATAATCGAATGTATAAGAAAATAAATAATAGTTTGAGGAAAAAGTAACAGCTAAAGCCAAGCTTATAATAGAAAACAGTCGTCACCGCACGTTGGATAAAATTAGATTTGTTTTCCAAAAAATTATCTCTAACGTGGGTACTTAGAATATAACTAGAGTCATCATAAGAAGAAATCATGATTTGCATATAGACTTCACGATTACCAAAATCTGTTCATTATGAGGGATCGACAATACGAATATTGTTTTCAATTCATTTCTCATTTCTTCTTCCTCTGATGAATCTGCTTATAATAAACGATTGAACAAGAAAATAAAAAATAAAACGTAGCTAAGAAAAACTAAAACAATACGTTTTAATAGAAAAGCGAGCTAAGAAGTGCTTGTGATAAAATTAAAGATATCAACGAGAAAATCATATCCAACGCATTTAGCCCAATTTTACAAGTAAAGTTTTAACCTCGAACGTCAGTTTAAACGACAGATATCGTCTTTTTCACGTTTTATGAATGACTTTTACCGATAAACTACGGTTTAAACGTAACCGGCGGTATGTAGGTAGTTTAAAATTCAGTTAAACATGAAACGAAGGATTTGAACCTATCAAACCAAATTTTTCATTGTTCTCAATATTATAAAGTGTTTTAGTAAAATAATATAAGATTTACACTTTATATTCGATGAACTCGACCGTGATGATGATGAAGAAATTATCAACATTGTCGACGCGCCCAGTAAACAGAGCAAATATTTGGATTGTCCCAATTATTTTCTAAATTTGTTGAGCTCCTATCGAAAACATGTGCTTGTATTTTTTACCAAAAGTACTACTTCATTGTCAGACAAAATTTCAAATTGTTCGTTATTCATTTTAACTTCTTTTTTCTACTCTACTCTGTTTTATTTGAATTTTCTAACCAATAGATCTGATTCCCAGTCCTGGAACGGCCCAAATGATTTTTTCGATTACTAAAAATTAAAAATCATAGAAAACATCCCATACTTATATCAAGAGGTATTCTATACTTTTCATTTTGATTATTACTAAAAGCGAATTGCTTAGTTTTTTAAACTACAATTTATTCTTTATTTTTTAAGGAATATCGTTCACCAAAACTAGGAGTAGGGCCTGTCTAATCAGTTTTAATGCATACAAATGCGGATTTATTGTGGGATTATAATATAGAATTTAGAAATGTTCAATGTATAGAGAAATAATAATCGAATACTAAGAAAGTAAATACTTAAAATATGGTCAGATGGTTTCTACTTCTGTATTCAGTATATTTACATAAAACCATAACAATGCAGTGCTGCTGACGACTTATGGTAGGCAGTTATCACTAAGAAAGTCATTAAAGAAGTCTTCATATGTATGAACTCTTATAAGATATGAAGTGATATGGACATTTCGTAAAATAGTCGATGTGTCTGAATAGTTTTTCAGTTATCAAAACAAACCGGGTTAGAAATGACTTAAAATTTTTCGTACTAAAATAAATGGAAATTATACAACAAACTAAGATAGTTAATACTTTCGACGAGACACTGTATAATCATAACGCATAATTTAATGATTTAAAGAAATCTTCTCTGATCAATAATCAAGATTGAACCAATTGGAATTCACCAATCATCGGTTTCCTTTCCCAAATATAATGCCCTTAATCTAAGTAAGGACAACAAGCCCCAAAGACTCATTTCTGGCAAATTCTACAAACGGTCATATCGACAGATTCTACGCATTACTAGATTTCGTGAGCAGTTCAACATGTTTATAGTCATGGGCGTACTAGGAAATCAACAGTAGGTACTTTCTAAAAAATTCATAACAATTAAGAAATGAAAATTATAAAGAATAACACCACATAAAAATGAATCTCCAAACATCCGTGAATTGTTGTTAATGTACCTTCACCAACTAAGGCTGCTTCGATTTTGAATTGGAGAAAATGAAATGTATTTAATTTTGTATTCAGTAGCAATGTTTGTTTTCCAAAATATGAATATCTGTGAAAATGGTGAAATCTTAAAAATAATGCTAGTGTATGTTAAAAATTAGGAACTAAAATGTTTTAACTTTTATTTCAAAAACACCTCATAGCAATTCAATACACGTTTTCTCAATTCAGCTTCAAATTGTCGTCTAACAGGCAAGCCTGCATTTTTCTAGAAGTTGATACCATACATTGGAAGGTTAGTTGAATGAATGTTTTATTGCCAGGTACAAAATGATTAGAAGCTACTTAAAAAGTCACGTTTTCGAAAACATTTGAAAACCGTGAAAATTTCTGAGAAAAAGTTTCATTTTTCTTCGTAATCACGTCTATAATGTACTTTTTATTTTATTTGATTATAAGCCATATTACAGGGCGGTGTATGGCTATTTGATTTATGAGTTATGACATATCCTTTATTTATGCCTTTCTATCTTTTGTTTCATCTTTAATTCTATCTCGTTTTATTTTATTTCAAACTTCCAACCCATGTTTTTTTGGTCCTCTTCTGAAAGTATTTCTGAAAGTATTTACCTGCTTTTTTGGATTAAAACGTTTTTTTGGTATTCTGTTTTTGGTTATTCAAATCATCTCTACTGTGCTTTAAATGTTTTATCTTTAGCTAATTTCATTTTTAGTTTCTGTCTTTCATATCTTTGTTTTTCTATTTTCCTAATGATTATCTTTACCATTGCATTTATAAGTGTTATTTGATTATGCCTCAATACGCAGGTCTCACATTGATATCACTACTTTTTCATTCACAATTTCATATTTTTATGTTTTTCGATACTTTTTTATTTCCAAAGAATATTGCTGTAATAGCATTACATAATTTACAAACTTCTCCTAGTATTTTTTTATTTCCTGCTCATGTTCCATTTTTACCTTTCCAATTTATTTTCCTTGCTTTGAATATTATGTACTCTCTCTTGCTATGAGTATTATTATTTGTGTTTTTTTCGTATTCAATTTAATATTCAGTTCATTTATTACTGTATTAAGTATTTTCAGGTTATGTGGTATATCTTTTGCCGATTTCGTTGATAATATCAAATAATCTGAGGATATGAATGTCGTTATGTTCCTACGTTGCTTTTTTATAATTTAATCTATTATTATACAGATTTATATCACGGTTTTCGAGTATTCAAAATATATCTTTCTTATTTAGCACAAGGCTTTTTTCAAATCAATAACGCAATAATAAATTTTCTTAACTCTATTAATTTCTAACGTCATTGGCCAATTATGAATATTAAGTCATCTGTCCTTCACCATCACCTCTAAAGCCACATTCTTAGCCCTCTATAGTGACTTCGACCCTATTTCTTATTATTCTAGTCATTATTTTTTGCTGAATTGCTTGTTATTGTTATACCTATGTAGTTTTTACATTTTCTATTTATATATAATTCCCTGATTCCAATTCTCCGTTTTTTTTCCTGATATATTATCTTGTTCAGTTAATTTTCTTAGTCTATTTACTTTTTATTGATATATTTAAGCAGTTATTTTGTTTTCTACTGGCGCTTTTTCCAATTTCATTGTTTTATTGCCTGTACTACTTATCTCCCTTATCTTTAGTATTGTTTGTTTCTATCGTCTGTTTTTCAATTTCTGCACTTGTAAGCTCTTCAAAGTAGCCCCTCCAACTATTCAGTACCGTATCTCCGTGATTATATTTTCTTCATTCTGTTTCATATTTATCATATTATATTCCTTTTTCTCTTAATTTATTTCAGTAGAATATTTTTTGGTTTTCCCTATGGTTTATAGTCAATTTGTATACACAATTTATACAGGATATTTGTTTTACTTCCGTCACTTCAATTTACACTTCTTTTTCATTGGTTTTCTTTTTTATAGTTATATTTTTATAACTTTTTTGTCAACCATCCTCTTTATTATTTTGACACTCCATATATCTTTTTGTTACTGGGAGGGTACTATTTTCAAATGTCCTCAATTTCTTCTACTACCTCACTCTTTCGATTCCATTTAATTTATGATATCAGACTAATTGGTATTTAGTTTGGTATTTTATTTTGGTTCATAGAATTTTAGTTATCCTATTACTATTTTTATTTTATTTTCATGATTTTTTTTGTTCTCATACAGTTCGCGAGTTAAAAAATTGATTTCTTTATTCACGGATCTAATCGGTATATACGAGTACATATCAATAACAAAGATTATAATAGACTTCCAACTCAATATCCTTTGTAAATGCGTCGTCAAATGGACTAATGAGAAGTAAAATAGATCTTATTACAATTATGTTTGAAGTAAGCTGTTGAATGTATTGGTTCATCCTTTGACATAAGCCGCCTACGTACATTTTTGAATGCTGCTATATAGAAATCGTTCCGTCCTTGGGTAAGAACTGCTTTGTCTTATTATTCCATCTATCCATCCGTTACAAAAATTGTGATCGAGTGATGAATCTCTACCGTTCTCTTACTGCTTAAAATGAAAACAGAAATATTCGGCGTTTACGCCTTGGAGAGTCATTTGCATCCATATCACGTTCATTCAATGTCAACGAATCAACTGTATGATCGAAAAAAGAAAACCGAAGTTAAAAGAAGGTCGTCTGTAGCTCTAACACCACTATCAGCAAAAATTGTTCGTGATCCAGCAATAGATGAAGTGGAAGTGGTGTTGTCACTATGGGTCGACGACCGCAACCAAAGAAGGGTGCCCCTGAGTCCTATGGTCCGGGAGAAGCTGAAGCGTTTTTACGTACATTTTAAAGAAACTGGTAATAGTTGTGGAAACGAATAACCAGATGGAGAATTCCAAGCATCGGAAGGTTGAATTGATGAATTTGAGCTGGAAAAAAGTATTGCATAACATTTAAATCGTTTGAGAAGCTGCATCTCCATCCAGAACAAATTGCAAACATAGCAGTTGATAGAGGATACAAAAATAAAGAGCAAATATTTGATGAAAAAGAAGCTGCACTGTTTTGGAAACGAGTGCCGAACGAAAAAATCATTTCTAAAAGCGAAGAATCTCTTCTGGATTTAAGGCAGCAAAAAATAGAGTTACATTGCTGCTATCTTCTAATACCACTGGAGATCGTTAAGCCACTGATGCTTCACAGATCATTAAATTCTTGTGCTTTAAAAAAGCAAAACAACGAAAATCTGCCAGAGTTTTGGCCTGCTAATAAGAAAGCGTGGGCAAAAGCGCTATTTTTTGTAACTGGTTCCGGAATTGTTTTGTTTCTGAAATTGGAATTATTTTGAAAAAAAAATTGAGACTTTAACGCCGTTCTAGTTTTGGACAATGTATGAGGTTATTCCCGCGAACTTGAAACTATGCATCCAAATATGAAAGTAACAATTCTATCTTCCTGCATAAAGGTTTCACTTCAACCTATGGATCAAGTAAAGATCCAGGCCTTTAAGCACCACATAGCAAAATACGAGGTCTTAAATAACGAACTGGTTACCAAAAAGAGTTTCATTATAAAAATTATTCTACATTCGAATGCTTCCTTTCAATATACACCCCTCTCCTCGCCACACATCTTTCCATATGTTTTTTCCATTGATCGAAACAGTGCTCTATAATGCCATACAAATTACTATTCTATATTCACGGTTTCAATATTCACGGGATATTTACGGAACACATAACCCGGGAATAAAGTGTTTTTACTTTATTGATTATTATTTTTAGTAGGTAGTGACCACTACCAATTTTCCCTTGCCTTGCAGCTTTTCCGTTTTTCACTAATTCTCATTTTTGTCTACATATAAAAAAAAGAAATAATTTATTATTGACAGATCATTTCTTTTTTGCTTCTTTCTGGTGCATACCTATATCTATATTTTTGCGTTAATATTTGTTTTTATTATGTCGTTTTTAATACACATATCCATAATTCTGTCCCATGATCATTTTTCAATCCTTCATCCTCCGTACCCATGTATCTAGCATCAATTTCTTCCTGCCCTTATCTAAGAAACATTTTCTTCCTTCCTTGCATCCTAATAATATAAGATGATTTCATACGTAATCAAACTAGATATTTATATCCCATTTTTTAAAATTGAACAGGAATATATAACTAATGAACTTCAAAAAAGAAAAACATTTCTGAGATCATTCGTTAGACTTTGTAAATGCGATTTATGGAAAAAAACAGAATTTTTATATATTGAGCAATAAATTTTGTTTGTTTGTTGCTAATATTTCACCTCCATCGAAAATATTTTGGCCTCTTGTTTCAACACCTTTTTCTTCACGTTTCACGTTTCAAAGATATTTTCAATATTGATATATTGAATAAAATTCAATAATCAATAAATTCTATAATGAACATATATGTAGGAATGTCTTTGCCTTTTGGATGGCAATTTCAATCTTCATTTTATTGGACTACTCTTTCATTTGTATTATTTGGGTAAGGCATATGATTAGCGGATTTTTTGAACTTTTACTTCCATACGTTGATCACTTCTATACTATTTCCGATGGTTAATCATACTGCAGTATTATGGTTACAAGTGAAAAACTTCAGCAGCCCAATATTTTCTTCTATATTAATTCTTTAAACCGGTTTTGGTATAATTATATTTTACTATACTTTTCATCCCCTTTCCATAATGTTGGTTACAGCAATGACCGCAGGTAAACACAAACTAACGGAATATTATGCTCCGAGACCAAGGAAACAATAAGTAAAATTTAAATCAATATTAGTGGAGCGATGGAGAGTTAGGTCGGACTTAGGTCTGAACATTAAACTAATCATCCTATTCGGCATTATTCATTCCCTTCCCATGTCCTTTCGTCCTTTCACCCTAAGCAAACATTTCGATCGTACTCCTTCAGAAACGTCAGAATGTACTCAACCGTATTGTTCCGAAGACCAATTACTGCCTTTTAGCGAGACCAAAAAAAGCAAACCAATTGTCGGATAAAAACTGCATTTTAAACACATAGAATATATCTTACGAGGGATATATACTATGATTTTTTTTCTGTAATATCATTGTTTGTACTACCTTAATGAGTTTAGGACTTACCCATAATAAGACAGGAGAATTCTTCATGGAATTAGTTTTCAAAAACCTTATTTGCCTTTCTGATCCATAATATTTGTTTTAATAAGAATTCAAGTATTTTTCATAGTTCAGATATATTGAATTTATAGTAATAAAGTTTTTTCGTCGATTTCTATACCGAATTTCGATTATTTGAAGTAAAACAGACGTGGGTAAAAATTAAAAGTGAAATGTAAATTTTTGAAAAGAAAATAACAATTTATATGTGAAATTGTGTGATTATTTTAAATGTAATATTAATATTTAGCCTATTTTTTGCGGAAATCAGTATTCATTTGATTTTGTACAATTCATACTTGTCTTTTATCATTTGAATCCCATGTTTTCAACCATACCTTCTCGTTTTTTGGAAACTGGTAGATATCAATTGAACAAAGGGAATTAGATTGCTCGCGGCTACCTTAATATAATTTTTTTCGTCATGAATTGTCTTAATTTGAAACTTACAATCAAGATAAACTAAATTATCACAAAAAAATTATAAAAACATCCATGAAGTAGAAAGTTAAAGAAAAATGATTATCCAAATATAGGAAGATATGAAAAAGAATTTTTTGTCAGGGGAAGAGAATTTTTGTTAGTAGAATGTTAGTAAAAGAAAAAATTTCCCATGGAAAAATAAAATAATCCAATGAAGAAAAATAAACTGATAATAATAATATTTGGAATATAAATGAAACCGTTAAAATTTAAAATAGAGGTGAAGAGATTGAAATATGTTGACTGAAAATGCGCATGTAGATTGATTAAAAGTATAATCAAAGAGCAACGACAACAATAGTTTATAGAGGAATAGCTAAAAAATCGAAATATATTTTAATTTTTATCGGATTTGTAGCAAATTCGTTGATGTGATAGATCCAAGTGGTGAAAACTTGGCCTTTATTTGGTTTACTGTCGTGGTCAAGCATTTGTCAAATCATCGAATATGAGTGGAATATTTAGGAGTATCTCAGCCAGAATTTTCAAGATTTAGACAAAATCTTGCAATAATTAGCCACTATGCAAACTTTAGTCAGAAATCGGCTTGCTCTGATGCTAAAATCGGAAATGTCATGACATACTGACAGCACTCACATTTTCTAACAAAGCGGCTAACTTAGCGAAATAAAGGGGCACATTAATTTGAAAATCTAGAAGAACACGACTACTATCCCATGATAGAATCGATTCATCAAGAAAGAGATGAAGTGTAGGAAAAGTTCAACGCCTATTTATACCAGATTTAACATTAGTGGAATTATACAAGAGGGAATCAAATCGGAAGAAGATTTTCTTTGCTTTTCTGTCTTGAACGTTGTGCTGCAAATTTGTAAACTAATGTGGGAGTAGAATTACCAAAAATAAGATGTCAAAGCTCCCAGTGCAAGCTCACAAGTTTGCAGATTGTAAAGCATACATCAACTGTTTAGCAAACTTTTTCAATTGGCTGGGTGAATGAGCAATATTATATTAGCGGCGAAAAATAAGTATCTCAAGCAACCATTCAGAATTTTGGAACAGTTGGTTTCCTTCAAATCAGTCGAACCGTTATGAACCAGAATGATGCAGTCAACAATTCCAAGGACTTTTTAAATTTACTGAAATTGCCTGGATTATCTCCTCACAATTTGCAATTAAAAGTAGGATCAGTTGCCATCATGCTGCGTAACAATGGAGCAAGACTGTGAAAAAGGTGATAAATAACGTCAATGAGGCAACAATAATAAAGGGAATATATAAAGGAGAGGATGACTTCATCTCATGTATAACGATGATTCCAACGGATTTACCATTCGATTTTAAGCGTTTACAATTTCCGGTGCGTCTGGCCTTTGTGATGACCATAAATAAATCCCAAGGCCAGTCGCTGGAAATTTGTGGAAACAACTTATAGTTTTCCCGTTTCGCGCATGGATAATTATACTTCGCTTGATCTCGCGTTGAAAAACCGTCATCTTTGTTTATTTAGGCACCACAAATCAAAACAAAAAATATATTTTTTGAGAAAGCTTTAAATTGATAAACAGACTGTATCATAACTGTGTGTTTCTGTCAATATCAAATTGAAACCTTGTAAATAGTCAGTATTTCAGGAAAACTCTGTTTTGTAAGTGTGCAACATCATGTGTGTATTTTTTTATTTGTTTTAATGGAAAACGGATTCCTTCTATTTTTTTAAAGTTTATTTTGTACAAAAGATTAGGTCTTTTATTTATCGATTGAGACAGTATTAAGTCTCCTTGGTCTGCTAGTTATATACTCGTATGTATAACATTCAATGTAATAATTATGATGCTGTTCACAAGATAAATCAATGTTTAGAAGAAAGAATGAAAAGCCATCAAAACAATAGCAATATAACATTAACAAATAATATCGAATAAACAGACATTAAACGGAAAAAATACAAACTCTTGGAACAGCGTCAAATACAAAAAAAAGTAATTTGATAAATAGTTCCAGTATTCCAGAATTCTATCAATGATGAAAGAAACGGATTGTATTTTGAAATCTCCTTGGTAGTTGATATATTAATTCACATATCCTGTTGTCAATATCATGTTATACTTTGGAAAAGGCCAAAATTAATTCGAACTGTTAAAATTTCCTGAATAAAAGAATACGTTATTTTTTAATATAAACCTAAAATCAAGACATATTATTTATATATCAATTAGTGATACATAGCATGAATATGAAATAAATTTATTGAAATGTTACTTATTATCTTCGACATATCTTTGGAATTCGCATATATCTCCAAAGTCGCCAATTCCATTCATGTCGAGAACATAAATTTTTTAATGCTAATACCCAAAAGGAATTTTAAAGAAATGCCAAACGGCTAGCAAACAATCCCAATAGACTAATGGCCAGTTCGTCTCGGATAATATATTGCTGAATTTTCCTGTGAGTCAATGCAAAGAAAGGTTCTGCGTCCTGTCTGAATAGTTGCTCGTCGTTTCGGCCTGACGTCCTTTTCTTCACTTGCCAAACACGAACATCGTCGTGATATATTGCTGATGTGAGACTTAATCTGTTTCACATACCAATTCCCCAATTTTTTGTTGATGTATATAAGGACTATTCAGTTAGTATATTATATTTCCTATATTTTTATTGGGAATATTTTAATCTAAGTTATCAATTCTATTTTCATATAAATTCATTTCGCTAAATTGCAACACTTTTAATAGTAAATCAACATTTTGTGATAATTAAAAACACCTAAATCCTCTAAAATCGGCTGTTGTGTCAGAAAACACCGATACTGTGCGTAAACTGATATTGCTAGATCGACATGTGACATACGCTTGCTGCAGCTTGACAATAGTTTACAAGCTCCAAACGCTTGCGAATGCTTCAATATGTTTTGGAGAACCAAGCTGTGCAAATATATATATCGGACCTTGAAGATGTGTAGAATTCCATGTACCCGGTTCCCTTTGAAATGTTTCGAGAAAGGATACAGAATCGTCGTTGGACCAACTATTCATTGATATTGATTGAGACGTATACATCATCTGCGCAGCTCTAACAACTCCGTTTGGCAAGAGCTCGTCATAGAAAAAAACCTACAACTTGTGAATATGTCGCAAGAGCTTGCCACTAGTTCCCTTTGATCTGTGCTTGAGCTTGAAAATCAGGCTCAGGCAAACCAAGCCAAACAACGCATTTACATGGTTTTATAAACATTTGTCAAAACTTGCCAAACATGTAAATGTATTGTAATGAATGTTATCAATCCCTGACACTTTTCAACATTATATGGTCATGATAAGTCTTTCGCAATAATATATAGCATTAGAAGAAAAATGTATGTGTTATATACTTTTTACTGCCGGTAGGGAAGGATATGGTTAGTTACAATACAGGTTAAGAAAATCAAACTCATCGACTGTAGCTGTTTTTGAATCTTAGCATTATTCCATTTCTCTCTGAGTAATTTTTGTTCTTAATTGGACAAATACTTACCACAAAAAATATTGTAGATTTGTGGAAATAATTATTAAGAAGTATCATTTGTTGGAAAGATGTAAATTAATTATGTTATACGTCACAACGATACGGCACAAAAATATTTGGCGGAAAATGAATATTGAAACAACGTTAATTATTAAGTCATGCGTTGAGCATCGATGCTCAGTTTTTGCATAAAATTTGTTAGGGTCTCAAAGCCTGCAGGAGGGTCTCAAAGCCTGCAGAAAACACCCTTAAGAAATTTCGAAAATGACCAGTACTGTCATCCAGGGATAATATATTTAGTAAAAGGTTTTCACCATAATCATTTGTAATTATACAATTATACAAATATACAGATTCTTTATCCAACGACGTCTCCTTTTTGGTAATGAGGTGATTCATAATGATGAAAACTGCACATTTTCTCTTTAATTGAAATTCAGCCATTAGGTAGTACTGAAAACACAAAAAGTAGTACAGCATAGAGCAAGAATGACCAAATTTTTCCGAAAAATAGTAAATTTGCTTCGCGAGACGGAAGTTAGTACGTCCAAATATACATCACTATGCGCCGAAAATCCTTTGATATTCGATGAAAAACCGACTACTTCTGGATAGCGTGTGTTTGCTTAGGAAACGTGCGCATCACTACTAATACGTCTACACTTGATATAGATCATGTTCGGAAAAATTTTTGCCGAAAACTAAACAACACAAGAATTTATGTGAGATGTGGACTCGGCTTAGGAAGAAGTATATATTAATACCATCTTTTTTTAATCAAATGTTGAATAACAATGGGAAAAAACTCAAAAAATAATCATATAATCAGCAATTTATTCCAATGTTTACGTCTTCCTATTTATACTAGTTTTATTATTTGTCGTTTTCCAGTGTAGATTTAGAAAGATTTTTTTTCATGCATCATCATGGCCGATGTCACGCTTTTCAATGAGTTCTGATGGCGACCACCCCCTTTGACTAATTATTGTCCGAGGGTGCAGACGCCGCCAACCCCTACCTGATGAGCTTTTCTGAAAGCTCTACTTTTTTAATTCAAAGCTATACACCCCATTCATTTCGTTTGTTTTTGTTTGATACATCGGCCATTTTGGATTTTGTTTCCAAAGGGATTTAGAGATTGTAACCGTACCTAATAGAAGTAATCATTATTCTGGGGTTTGATAATTAGGTGAGATATTCTGTGATACGGGGTAATTTAGAACTCCCCCATGTCTGACAATGATATGAACGACTTTAATAGTCGCTAATGGAATGTGAATTTATTGTTGATTTATTTAAACGATTCGTTTTTTATCGTTTCTTAATATTACCAAAATTTATTTTGTTGTATATTTGGAGTACTTATCAGCTACTTTTGTGAAATGGGTAGATATCCAGTTGATGCTTCTAAAGGATCTTAATTTAAGTTCTCCTCTGTTTTAAAATTAGTTTTTTTAATAATTTAAAAGTCAGACAGATAAAAATACATCACATCATAAACATCAAAAGGAGAATAAAATAAAAATGAAAATTTGTTCTAGTAAGAAAAATTAATTTTTTCTTAGTCCTCATTATCAGAACAAATTTATATTTTGATGTTCATGATGTAGGTGATTTATTGATTGATATGAATAAGGAAATTATTAGTGTCAATATCATATTTTGATGAAGACTGAAGTTAAGTCGCAACGTCAATTTTTATTTGTCTTTCAAAAATTATTTCGAAAACTAATTTCAAAGCAGAGACCTAAAAGCAAGAACATATGAAAAGTGTAGGAAATAAGAAATTGAGGAAATTTATCTAGTTGATTATAACAAATATAATGCTTTTAAGCTAGGTGTTTATACTTGATTTTATATACTTTGAATTAATCAAATTACATCTCTTCTCAGAAATGTTTGAAGAATCATTTTGGAGTCTAGCTCTTTTATGCCACATTTCAAAGTATTTTTTACGCTCTATTTCCTCAATTATTTTAACAATATAATCATCAAAGTTTATTGGATTTTTTATCTTCTATGAATCTATCCAAGTATTCAATGAAATGATATTATACAATCAACACATTGAACAACAACAAATTGAATCATAATGCAATATTTTGTCAAAAGTTGGTAATACGAGGCTATTATAGTGATGACATTTGTTTTTAAAAACATCAATAAAGCCATTTTTGGGAATTTCATCTTGAGTTCTGTTTATTATTCGTACAAGATGTACAATAGTATGACTAGTACGAGTGCTTTGGATGAAGTCTAATTGCGAGATAGCTATAAGCATGACAGAAAATATGCAAGCTAAGAAATCAAATGCAAAATATGATGTCACATAATGTCAAATAAAATGGATTTTATGCAAAATTGTATGAAACACCATCCTACATTGAAGGAACTGAACAAATTTCTTGAAAAACACAAGATCGTCCATTTCGTCTAACCAAAGTAAGTGATCAAAAACAGAACTTCAAAATATTTGATTAATGATTTGGGTTCAGTACGAACCTGTCACAAAAAACGGTTACATTCCATGTCACATTGAAATCGAAGATATATAGGAGATTCCAATGGAGCTCATTATATCTATCACAAAAACAAATACATCTAGGTCTTTTGTGTAAGGGGAATGTCACAGAATCTGTTAAAATATCTTTTACTGCGAACCACCTAAGTGGTAGTATTCTTTTTACTCGTCACTACGTTCTTGGTGCAAAAATACTCTTCATAAGTAATAGCCATCAGCACTTGCTCAATCAATAGCATACTATAGTTGATAAAAATCCAGCACTAGTAAATATTTTACATCTAGTTTCCAAAGATGAACCTCGTATAACGATCATTTCTAAAAGATTTTCAATAAACCGCCGCAAATCGACTATGAAACGTATTTTTAAGTGAACGAACAATAACAAATTTGTACAATATGTACATGTGCAAGATTTTTGACAGTTGCTATTTCGGCCATCAATATCAGGTTGATGTTGATGTATCGTAAGAGCATTCGTTTCACCTCTTAGAAAGTTGAGTGGGTGTATTTTTCTCACAGAAAAGAAGTGTGCACGGTGTATGTAAATAAACATATATGGTAATGGGTAGTTTTTTCGTAGAGGTAGACCAGTGAAATATTACTGGAAATGTCCTAGCGGACATTGAAATATTACGACTTTTACAATGACATATCATCGAGACCATTTGTATATATGAGAGATTTTGATATATGAACTCGCTTTTCTCATTCGTATTTAAAAAAGGATGTTGTTGGTCTAGATTTTCTTATTTACATATAAGAAAACGTTTGGAAATCCAAAAAAAAACTTTGATTGATGATACCAGTATTACCATGGAGATGAACATAATTTTGCAACCCAAATGTAAATTTTAATTGAATGTTAGGTACATGCTCTCAATTATGAATCTATTACTTTATATAACGAATTGTGACAATGAATTTTTATGATTATCGAATTGAATTTTTTTCCATTAACAATTTTTTGTTCAATTGTTTAAGTTTCTTATAAGTTGGATCGTAGAATATACTTAATGAAATGTATTCAATGGAGTCTTTTGACTGCATTGAAACATTAACATTAAGAAACTGTTTACAGCAATGAACACACTATTTACACTACCACTACACCAACACTCACAATTACACTGTTTGACGCACGATAACCTGGAGATAGAGTTTAGTTTCAGTGTCTGAAGATGATAACTTGTTTAAGGTAACACGCCTGAGACAGTGAAATTGATAGTGTTGGTGTAGTAGTAAACAGTGTGTTTAGTATGAATATCACCAACAGTTCCAGAATTTCCAACTTAGTTATTTACATCACATCAAAAAGTTATATTTCATTGCATAGATCAAAGCGCCCCCTCGAAAATTTTTAATTAGAAAAGGGGTCTTGTGGCACCGTGTATTTTGTTAATTTCTTCCGTTATCCTAACTTGGGAATCAGCAATAATGTCTGATCTATTAACATAAACTTTAGGAACAATCAGGTATTTTCGTATTTGTTCTGATAAACATCAGGTACTAAAATATAAATAAATAAAAAGACAAATAAACAATTGATATGAATCTAGTAGGCTGCTGTCATTTAGGTTTTTAAAGTTATCGAAAGAGGTCAGTATATTATTTGTATACGTAATAAATTTAATTATGGCTAATTTGTCCAAGACTCAAATAATAGACATTCTAATTATGAATGGTTGTGGTAATGAAACAAGGTGTGTGAAATTTTTTATGATAAAAAAGTTTCGTGAAACTAGACTAGACAGAAAAAATGTTAGATGTTTTTATAGAGAAAATCCGCATAAGACAACTCGAGAACTTGCCGCCGACAATGATGTAAGTAAATCATCTATTTTAAGAGTTTTGTGTAAAGAAAAATACCACTCCCACAAATTCAGTTGGTGTTCAGGAGTTCAATGAAGATGATCCTGATAGAAGGCAGGAATTCTGTGATTAGATGATGGACAAAATAAACGCAGAGTTGTAGTTCATAAACAAAATAGTTTTTTCTGTTGAATCGAGTTTCATTTAAACGGAACGGTTATCAAACAGAGCTTTTTGGCTGGTATCATTAACAATAAAATTATTAATCCTTATTTTTTTGAGGGCATAATTAATGGTGGGGTTTATCTAGATTTTTGATTAACTTTTCAATGGCTACATTACAAATACTTTTTACTTGTGTTAATCATCCAAATAAGGTAGTTTGATATATTTACTATGAACAAGATGGAGCTGCACCACATTTTGCACGTACAGACGTACAGTTAGAAATTATTTAAACGAGGCTTTTCCGAATAGGTCCCCCGATTTGATTCCTCTCGATTATTTCTTACAGGGTTATTAAAAATCTAAAGTATATTTCAATAGATCAGACAATAATGCTAATTTAAAAGTTGGGATAAATGGAGAAATTTATAAAATGACCCCTGAGGTCATACAAAATGTTGTACGAGAATTCCAAAATCGCCTCGATTATTGTCAAGAAGTAAATTGTAATTGTAATTTTGAACATTTCATTTAATTGTAAAGTACATTGAAAAATACATTCTAATCATTATGCGACATTATTATCTTCATTCTACGTAAAGTTTTGTGCTACAAATATTATCAAAACTATATATCTTCAAAATTAATTTTTTTAGTTATGATTGCAGCAAATTTTCGAGGGGGTGCTGGAGAATGATAATATTTTCATACTGTAAATTGTCAATTTAATAATGAAAATCGATCTGTTCCGGGTTTTTTGCTCATAGTAAATTATGCAAGCTTTAATTGAATGGACAGCATTGTATAATTTATTGAACGTAGTAACGGATTCGGAATACTTAATACAAATTTTTTAACTAGTAGCTACGTCATTTATTGGTGTATTTCAAACAACTTATTTGTGCTCAATTATGAGTGGTATTTTGCGACATTTGAGAGTATTAAAAACAACCCTTATAGATCCATAAGTCAGTCTGTTATGTCCGATACGGTATCTACTGAATCTTTTCGACTCATAATACATAGGTTTTTCAAGTCGATAAACCTCTAAGCTAAATATAGTTTACCTTTCTAGCTTGCTCAGCCAATTTCCCATAGGTAACGTCTTATCTTATGTATCAAGTCATTGTAGATTTGTTTTGAGTCGGAGGTTAATTGCCGAATCTGATTTTGCAGTTTAATTCGTAAGCTCATTCTTAGTATTTTGGCATGAGGCAGTACCCAAATTAGCGTAATGGTAACACAAGAACCTGCAAGACGGTCAATACAGTCATGAATATTTTGGATAATAAATTATGCACATTAGTCTAATTAAGCTTACTAATTTGAGAGAGACTGAGTATATAGCTAATTGTTACAGCATATCGCAACGTGCTACATTTTTTGAGAATATATTTGGAGATGCATTCAACTCTGGTTGTTGCTTTATACAAGAAGAACAGGGTAATTTTCAAATGAAAGCTACTTCAGATAAGTTGATATTGGATATGCGTGCAGACAGGATTACTAGAAATGGCTAGAATCGATGGTACCTGGTGAATGATTATCAAAGGATCAGCTAGATTGTCTGGTTGTTCCGAAACTTTAGAGTAGTATTATATTGTCCCATTACAAGCGGTTGCCGTCTCATGAATAGGGAGGTTCATAAGATTCACAGTAGATACATTCATCTAGAGGAACTGAGAAATTTTAAATTAGATTCGCTTGCTGGCAGACGACTTCCATAATCTAGATTATAAGATATATCGATAAACAAAGAATCATAATGCATAACTGCCAAGTTCCCAATAAGAAAACGTTATCAAAAATATAGACATATTACTCCAATATTTTGCCCGGTAACTCTGTGTACATCTAATTCATTTGGTAATTCTATTCTTTTCCAATTCTTCACAATTATTTTTTTTAATATTATATAGTAGTGAGAATATCTTTTCCTCCCAAATGTCAAATTAGAAATGTTCTGAAAAGTGATTATCAATCATAAATCCAAATTCTTCCTGGTTACAATAAAAGTTATAAAAAATTGAAAATAATGCTCAAATTAATTCATTCTTTTATATTGATTTGATTCTATTATTTTAATAATATCCCTGTTGAAGCAGATCTATTTTTTCATCTCATTGATGATTTGTAATCTATTTTATAAATATTGAAATGTTTGTCCTATGTAAACAGGATCACATTTTTAGACTACGCCTATATCATTCCTTTATCAATATTACGTCTTCAACGGTTTATTATAATTTAATATTTCTTATAATTTGATGAATATTTGAAAATCTTTGTATATATTTCATCGAAAGGAGTTTCACATTGTGATGCTTAGAGTCTGTTTTGTTTGTAAAATCATTATAATATTTTTTTATTCGCTAGACAGCTATACAACAATCACAAACTGCATAAGGCAAACATAGTCAAACTCGATACATTATAGATATAATAAATAGATTGAATTTCTTTAATTAATAAATAGATTATAGATATAATAAATTAAATGACTATCCTTGCCTTGTATACAAGAACTTCTTAAGAGTTCCTCTTTAGTAAATACGAAATTTTCTATTGAATTTTACTTCACAAATCTTTCTCTGTATTGCTTATATCTCCAAACTGTCATTTGTATTAGATGGATATTTCGAAACAGAAATATTTGGAAATATACCCAATATCTGTGAAAATTTACCTTGCTCGTGTATCTCCTTAAATTTGCATGCTACTGCCAATCTAATTACATATGATACAAACTTAGTTATAACAACAGAACTTTTATTTAGCAACATTGATTAAGGTATAAGCTGTTTACAATAAAGAACTCTCCAAGTACCACCAATTTTATTGTATACTTTTTTCCATTATCTACCATATTTTTCTTATTTATCAATCTTATCTGATGGAGAATTACTTCTGTTCTAAGGGCTACTACTTAAATTTTAAGATTTGGCAACACTGATGTGAATATGCCAAATACGACATTGCCATCATGAAGTTTGATATTTTCAATTGTGAATCTATTCAGAACGTGTTGTCAGACGAGAGCTATTTAAGTTGTTTACAGATATATAAAACATGAACCTCGGTAAAAAAATGAATTTAAATCGCGAGCATTTCCATGAGATGATTTTCAACGTGGATTAAACCAATAGCAGTGTGTCGATCAACTCGCTTCGACTTAAAGAAACACTATCTCGAGTCACCGGTCACAAAACATCGATGCTGTGCGTAATTTGATATTGCAAGATCATCATGTGATATACCGTTGGATTGAGGCATTCTTTGTCATTAGTTTCACCCGCATAAATCCAATATTGCACTCAAATTTGGCTGTACACAAAGTTTATTCACGCACGAAGCAATTCTCAATAGTACAGCAGTTATTTGCCATAAGACAAAAACGTTTTTAAACAGTCACAACTCGAATTAATGGGAGATCCGCCGTACTGTCCTTGTTTGGCACCCAATGATTTCTTCTTATTCCCACAGATCAAAAATATATTGAGCGGTCAATGTTTTTCTACATTTAAAGAAGCGGTTGATGTATTTAAATCATATGTTCTGGAGGTACCTCAATCCGAATGGTAAAAATCCTTCGAACAATTGGTTTTCACGCATGCAAAAGTGTAATAATATTAATGGAGAATATTTTGAAAAACCATAAAACCATATCCAATTATGAATATTTGCTTTTATTTATTTATCTCAAAGCTCAAGTAGCAACCCTCGTACTTTCCTAATTTCGTACTGCCTACTTGATCTACTTTACTCCAAACTTATCTATACTATTTTCTTGATAAAATCTGAATGTCGCTTTTCGCTTGTCATTTTCTGTACATAATTTTTCAAAAGTCACAGCTTTTCATGTAAACGGCTAACTGAATAAATGCTACTAGTTTTTATCTTCATCAATGAATAAATTACATATTAATTTCTTATATTTGAACTTAGTTTTAGCCTCCATCGTAATATTTAACATTTAAATACTCAATTATCAAATACATAGTAGGAATTTCTCATTTACATTCATACTCTCTTTTTATGTATCTGATTCTATTCCAGATTCCAAATTTTTACTATTATATAGTTTGTTGATGGATAAAATTGAGTCGAAACGTCGACAAAAAGGCATTCATAAATATTGACCAAAATTAAGATTAGATTCTATAGAATATAACTTTTTATATTTCGCAAATATTGGAGTTCAAGTCAAGATATCATTAACATTTAACCATGTGGAAGTTTGTTCTAATTTCGGTAAATCATTATGACTATTATGAAGTGAATTCGAGAAATATTTCAAGAAATCAATCATGAACTATCCATCAATATTGACTTCAGAGTATAAAATCATAAAATGGAATCGGTTCAGAAAGCCTAAATGTCAACAAGTAATAAGACAGATGATTAAGATAATGAAGAAAGTGCTCCAAAGTAAATCAGATGCGAACTCTACTCATTATCGTAACTGAAACTTTGTTATGGAAACAAAAAGTAAATTTCCAGTTCACTTTCAATTGTCTCTTTTATAATGGGTTGTTCAACATGATTTAACTCCCGTTTATTTTGTATCTACTACTGATACACTGAAATATTATTTAAAAAAGTTTTTATTTTCAAAATTATACCTTAAAATGATGGACAACAAATTGGATAACTCCGTTTGTTTCTAATCGGCTCATTTTCTATTGATCAAATATATTATATATACAAATCAATATTATTTGTGAAATCCGCTTAGATAAAGTTTAAACAATAAATTCACATTCACAGTTGTACAAAAAATTGTTTTTGTATTTCGTGTGTGAAATTTCATGGCGCATAATACAAAAATAACTATTTTACGTGAAAAAACATTTAAAGAAACGGAAATACTGAAAGTTTTCCGCCCCATGGTATTATTTGTGAGTTGTTTTCTGCTTCTAACAGTAGCTATATTGATAGGTGGTACTGAACGTACGTTACTGTCATTTACTGTAACTTCTCCAGGAGAGGTTAATATGTCCTCTTATATATTGCAATCATCCAATAAAAAATTGATGAGGTAGCTAATAAAGTGAATATTTCAACAGATAAGCAATGTTTAGCATAAAAGGTTGGATATGGAAAAGCCACAATTAGTTAATGCTGATCGAAAGTTCATATTTACCAAATCACCTCCCTTGTATATTTTTGTAAATCAGTTGAGTGTGTTGTGAAACCAATAAAGTGAGTGAGTTTCCGATATTCTTTTAGTTTTAAAAAGTTTCTAAAGAAATATTTCTGTCATAAGAATATGCAAATATATTTATATTTTTGTGTAATAATCATTCATGAACACACCGTATATTCTTATCACGTAGATTGAATTATTTCGGAGAAATATTCAAACACCTGCCTAGCCAGGATAACCGGACTAGTATATATCTTGAGGGATTGAGGGGATGGATGGGAGAAGAGAAAAGGACCCAAGAAGGATCTCTCTCAG
Source organism: Diorhabda carinulata (assembly GCF_026250575.1). NCBI lineage: Eukaryota > Metazoa > Arthropoda > Insecta > Coleoptera > Chrysomelidae > Diorhabda > Diorhabda carinulata. Next base: position 9,797,722 of record NC_079464.1, on the reverse strand, counting down.
GAGCGTTAACAAGCAGGACTGCGGCGACCGTAAAGAAAAGGACTAAAAGGAACTTTCATTAATGCAAAGTAGGATTGATTTGAGAAGCAGGATACCTGCGTGGTCCTTTCTTGTCTCCTTAAACCCTTGTTCGTTAAAATCCGGCTGATGGCTGCCACCGCTGGACCTTGCGCGCGCATCTGACCGCTAGGGATGGACATTGATCAATAATATATAAGAAGATTGTAAAGTAAGCAAAGATTCACCCACACAGAACGCCCCCCTTGCGGACATTGCTTTCCCTTTAGCCCTTCGCCGCCCTTCCCGCAAGCTGGCGGCTATCGAAAACTAACTAGACGTTTTTTTAAGTAGAATTTATGCAAGTTCAATACATCTCTCGTCTGGGTTTTCTTTTATAAATTGATTGTCTATGAATAGATTTGCTGAAGGACAATTAAATTATGATTTTTAATATTAATAATAATCAGAAAATTCATGTAACTATATTTAAATACGTTTGTGGGGACTCAATACATATCAAAAGTTTAGGAATCCATACGAAAGAACGAGATATAAGTTTATTCTAATTTTCAGTATTTTCTAATAATTTTTTTCACGTTATGTTTCTGATTGTTAAGTAAATTATAATTCAGTTGTTTGTATGTTGAATGAGAATCAATTTTGTATCTTGAATAATTCGTTCAGGGTGATCGTCTATACACATTTTGATCAGTGTTCGGTGATGACGGAGCTCTGATGCTAATATTGAGAAAGAAGTTACAGAGAGTAGGAAGGTGATTGGAAAAGTAAACTGCAAAACTATATAGAATGGTAGTAAAACTAATTATATTGAGTGGGACTAAGAAACGAAGAAAAAAAATTGATACTAATTTTTATAAAAGTAATTGAAAAATCTTTATACATTAGAGTAATAGAAGCTTGTTGTGATTGTCAAATACAGAATTCTAGAGCTGGAAATATATTACTGTATATCTAAACATCGGATTGCAACAAAGTTTTGTATTTAAAGACATTTGAGGAGGAAAAAATTGTAAAATGCTGAAAATTTCAATCAGAATAAAGGTATGATTATATGCGGTACTAACCAAACTTACTCGCAGGGGGAGGAAAATTCCTAGAACAGAATGAGCAATATTTGAATTACTATATAGCCCAATATACGAGTACATTCTTTGAAATATATAAAAAATATATAGAAAGAAAAGAAAATGGGGATAATCGGTAAATCTTAGAGAAAGAAGAGATACTGAAAATATATGGTTAATGTTATCCGCCATAGGAATTTTCGATGTCTCTGATGTATAGGACTGTTTGTCGATTTGTAAATTCGTGTCTTTGTTGTCATAGGTATTTGTTCTGCCATACTACGTTCTGAAGACATCGACATCTTACCCCGTTTTTTACGTATCCATAACTCTCCATATCATGTCATGTCCTTGTATTTCATTCTCTGTTGTATTATTTGACCTTCTAGTTCTAATTCACATCTAATAAGCTCTTTTGATGTTTTTTCAGTCAATATAGTCATATTATACGGCCTAGCCGCACCTCCTGCATAATTTCATCGATTACTATGTTGAATAACATAGTAATATCTGACAACAATAACTAAGCGATCTCCTTGTCTGATACCGTTGTTGACTGATATATGTTTTGTTTGTTTACAATTAATGCGAGCCTTATCTTCATTATCTAAGTATATGTTGTTGATGGTCTGGATTGTATTGAAAGATATATTTCTCTTGTACAATAGTTGAATAACATCTTCCAATTCAATATGGTCAGTGAGGCTTTTGTGAGGTCGATGAATCATGGGAATGCTGGTTTGTTATATTTAATGTATTTCGTAACCAGTTATCGTAGGATCAATAATGTATCTATGCAGGATCTTCCTGATCTGAATCCTTGCTGCTCATCTTCTTGTGTTGTGTTCGAGTTTATTTTGTTGGTGAAAACGAATTCTTGTATGAAACGTTAGAAACCGTATTTGAAAATAGTGACTTATGTGTAGTTTGTTGGTTTTCTTGGTATTACCTTTTTCTTTAAATTGCTCACAAAGGAATCTGATTTGGTGAAAACACGAACACCCAAGCAAGACGAAAGTACAAAGCTTCGGATGATTTAACCACCTTTAATTTCATTAACTAGGAGATAAACCTACATTCTTATATAATATTTCATAATTCTTCATGAACAGTTCAATTCTTATTAATATTGATTCCTTAAAAAAGCACTTTTTAGAATTGAATTGGGGTTTCTCCATTCTTCCAATTTATTTTCAGCATTTTTATTTGATGGAAAGTAACGAAAAGGAAGAATTTCATATGTATAAATTAATAAATAACTAAGATGGACACACTATGTATATCAGTAAGAATATTAGAAAATAGTAAGTCAATAGAAGTAAGTGAATAACTCTTTAATTTAATCGTAGTTAACGAAATTCTAGATCTCAATTGCTGATCACTGTCCTTTCTTGTTCGATAAAGTTTTGAAAGTCTTTCCTCTACTCGCTATCCATCCTCTTTTTTAGGTTATATATAATTATAATTAGATGTTTGGATAAAAATAAGAAAAACAAATATATTCCTCTTATCAAAATAACTCTGTGATTGTGGTTTCTGCTTCAACAATCTTTTATTCATATTGGTAGCACTTATGAAAATATATTTTCTTTTCCAATTAGAACAAATGAGACAGCAATAAGTAGTTCCGTAACACGGAAATCTGAGAATTTATTATCATTATTGATGCCTTCCTTTTACTACGATAGCTTATAAGGTTGTTGTTCTAAGAGGAAGATTTTAAAATATCTGACAAAAATTGACATGTTTAAACATTTTCTTGTGGTATAATGAAAAAATCACAAATCGGATAAATAGAAATCTTCGATAAAGACAATCAATTCTTCTTGTTTCATTAATATTATGGACGCTTACTGGTCTTATATCCTTGATATTTACTACTAATACAATTTGTTTTTGAAATAAATTCGTATAGAAGCGAAAATCGCAGACACAATTTCCCGTTGCTTAAATTCGGAAGGGAGTTCAAAAAAGGGTTCATTTATTATCCGATGTCAACGTTTGTCAGTTCGATTTAAAGGGAGGTTTATTTTTACCATTTCTTGTAGGACTTAAAAAAGTTTCATCAATCTAAAGTCCGCTAAAGAATAAAATATACCAGTCACTCTTAGTTTTTACCGATATTCTGCCGTCGGATCAGTTCAACTGACTCAGCATATAAGAGCTCTATCCCCGACTTTTTCGATTTTTTTACGCTACATAACTTGCGCTTACCAGAAACAGGGACACACATCATTTCTAACAATTCGCTGCCCTTTTTACTTCAAAGGAACATATCGAGTACACTTCGTGTTCATACAGCGTATTTTAAATTTAAAAATTCAAACTAGTCGCTCGTAAATATTTTCCACTCTTCCTCATTTATTCAATAGGATACTGAGAAAAGGAACAGCTTTCGTTCATGAAATGGAAAAATAGTGGTAATCACTTGGTTGCACGATTTATTCAAGGTTTTCACCATATGATCCGAAAATATAATGAGGTATAAGTAAAATAATTAAAAGTAAATAAGATTTGGTTTGCATAGGTTAGTGATATTTAGATATACATAAATGTGGTTGGAAAATGGTAGAAGCAAAATAAAATAACAGTAGAAAATGACTAATTACTTGGAAGATTTGGCTAGCACTTTAGGAAGTCCCTAAATATACAGAAAACAATTCTCAACTTCTAGTGAGTACTGTCAGAGTTTTCCTAAGAGTTTTGAGATATGGCAACACTGATGTGAATATGTCAAATCTGACATCATAAAGTTTGATATTTTCAATAGTGAACGTACGAGAGCTATTTGACCTGTTTACAGATACTTGAAACCACCTTCATCTTTTGATGATGAAGCACCATCTCGAGCCACCGTCTTTTGCTGGTTTTCCGAATTCAATCGTGGTCTCACTTCGCTACAAGTAGAATTTCGTGAAGATCTTCCAAAATCGGCTATTGTGCCAATAGCCACACGCATACATTCAATATTGCATGAACATTTGGCTGTCAAAAAGATTTGTTTGCATAATTTGACAATCGCTCAGAAAATACGCTCTTGTCGATTGGTACGAAAAAAGCTGAAATAATTCAATCGTGGCGTTTCAAAAGACGTCTATGAAATCGTGGAAAGCGACGAATCATGGATGGACAAGTCGCCACTGTTCCATTAGAGCAACATACACCATCATTTGTTTGCCAGAAGGATTCGGAAAAATCATTAATTTCAATCGCATAAAATGGGTCATTCTCCACAACGACTATGCAGGTCTCACACATCAGTTCAAACAGAAACGTTAAAACATTAAACTGTCATTAGTCGCCCAATTTATTCCCGCAGTACAAAGATAAATTTCGAAGTCAACGTTTTTCTACACCTGAAGAATAGTTTAAATAACGTTTTTTGGAAGCACCTCAATCGAAATGGAAAAACCCATGCAAAACTGTATTAATCTTAATGGAGAATAGTTTGGAAAACAAGCAATCACCTCCTTCATTTTGTCGCATTAATTTAGAAACGCCCCATATATGTATATATTGGTCTGTTTATCTTATCAAATGTCAGAAACCATATGATAAGCTTTCAACTCAATGGAAACTCTTTTAAACCGTATCCGTTTACTTTACTATGAAAGTAAACATTGTTATTACACATTTTTAAGCCAAATGTAACCAATCACAACTAAAATCACCAAACTTAATTTTGAGTGATGTTGCAAATTAATTTTCATTTTTTTTTTGTTCCCATACTACCAAAAGGTACACTGATATCTCATCACTCAGGTAACTATTTAAAATTGTTTATAATAAAACCAAAATCATTACGTATCCATAGATAATGTAATATTTGTTTGTTAAGTCGGAAACTTTTCTTACTGCCCTCGTAATTCTATAATTATTGTTATAATTCTATAGAATAATAGCTAAAGCTTCAAAATATTTTTGAATGAATGTTAAGTTTAGTGTGTATACACAATTACGTTCCCTGGCATTTAAAAACATTTAATACAGGTACACATTTATCCGAACAAACTTTCTCATTAAAATGATAATCTGTCCACCCCTGACTGACCTATACCTGATTCAGGAAATTCTAAGTAAGCTTCTTATATCCTAATATACATGATGCAGGAAAATCCAAGTAACCTTCTTATGTCCTAATAGCATACAGTTGAATAAATCCTCTCCGATATACCTGATACACTTTTTGGGGAAAAACCAATATAACTACTACATTCTCATGTTTCCATACTTACCCAAACCCAGGCGAGGCGTTCGGAATCGATGAGAAATTCATCTCGAAACAACGAAGTGATCGGATCTCGAACGCCGAGATATCAGCGAAGCTGCGCCGTGTCCAAAGATTTGGCTTGAGAGACATAGTCTAATCTTTCGTTGTATATATTTTTTGTATATAGTTCGATTTATGTTTTTATAATAAGTTTAAGTTATCGAACTTTTTTATTGGTACTACCACTCCACTACCTTCGACAATACAACTAGCACCCATATATACATAGACATTTCATTTTTTTTCATTTCATAGAGAATGATGAGTACTAGGAGAACCTAACATTTCTGGTTATAATAAACTTACCATACTAGATATACAATCCTCGTTATAGCTTATTGCTTGTAACTATGGACATCAATGAAGAGTTCAACTCGGTTGGTTGGGGAAATATAATGAACCCGGGAACAGATAAGTACAAGTGTCCTTCACTTGCTGAGCATGGTCAAAAATTACATGAGTAATAATGAAACTAAGAACTGATAAAGTATGTGTAGGAGTATGCTACTCAAAGGAACGAATGTATAGAGCATATTGTATGACTTTATTCTAAAACTAAAGCTGCATGACAGATTTCTATATCACAGACTAAGCGGATGACATAGCAATCCTTATCACTTGAGAGAACAAAGAAGAAATCCAAAGAAATCTATCCGGCATCATAGTGATTTCGAATATAACTTGACGATCTGATCAGCAAAAGACATGTTTCAACAACATTTAAGCCATGCACGTTAATGGGTTCCTCATTGAGGTAAAAGAATTTGTTAAATATTTAGGATTTAACCCAGACTCATATATGATCTTTATAGAACATTAGAAAGGGCCATCAGCCTATATCTTTACTTGTATGGAAAGAGATTCCGTGAAGAGGCAGCCATCGAGAGAGAATAGCAATGATGCATCGCAGGGGTGCTACTAGAGAATGCAGTACATTGAATCCAGCTGTACAAGCTATTGTGGAAACCATAACAGTACATTCGCTGGCACTTGAAGAGAAAACATTCTGTAAAAGATGATACGTAAAGATGAAGGGTGAAGTCATCGGAATAGAGCTGTGACTATAGATTTGTACCATAAGAGATATGATGGGAATCGACGAGGTAGATGAATTGCACGCTACATATCAAGTATAGGGATAGAGAAAAGTAGAGAAGAGTTAGATAAAGGTGAAGTTGTATCCAACCCAACATCTGTCTGGACACGGATACTGCCGATCCTACCTGTTTAAACAGAGAACAAATATTGTTCTTATGTAGCCAATAAAACGTACAACGTGAAGTATTGAAAGAAAATATCGTAGAATTTGAGGATCATGTAGAGCTTCAGAAGAAAAAAGAAAACCATGTCGCTCTTGGTAAAGGTTCTACGGACGAACAAACGAAACGGTTTGATCACATTAAGTGAGAGCAGCTCCTAATGTGGTGTAGTAGGTAAGTCTGGCATCTCTTAAGTGATTAGATAACGATAAGCAGAACAGATCAAACGCTAATGAGGCGAGAAGCAAGCATCTTGTGTAATGATAATGCGAGTCAAAGATGGAAATTTTAATTAAGTATACGAGGATGTATTGATATCTAGTTAGCCTAGACCAATTCCATCAATAAACAAAATATTGCATTATCATAGCAACGAACAAACTCATTAGAAGTGTCAGTTTAAAGTTTGACGTCAAAAAAATCGAAAAATTGGAGTATCAAGCCATCATCATGTACCTGTATTTAGAAGGGTTAAGAGGTAAGCAGATTTACGAAGTTATTCTTAATACCTATGGTGATCAATGTCCTTTGTATGCAACCGTGAAAAATTGGACTATAACCTTCAAAAGAGGTAAATTTTTCATTGAAGATGATGACCGATCGGGAAGGCCAGTTTCTGTGTCAGTCCCGTATCAGACCGTTGAATTGGGCTGAAACGGATATCTGAAGCACTGAATATTTCATATGAACGCGTTCATCATATAGTTCACGTCAATCTGCTGGAAAAGTTCTTGCTTGAGTTTTTTGGGATTGCCATGGAGTAATCATAAATGATTCTTTAGATAAGGGTAGAATAATAACTGGAGATTACTATTCGATATTACTGACAACTCTACAGGAAAAAAAATTGAAGAGAAAAGACGCGGAAAGTTATCCAAAGGTGTTTTGTTTTTACAGGACAACACCCTTGCACACAAATCTCATGTTGCCATGCAAGAAATTCGTGATTTAAGTTTAAAAGGTCGTAAATTTTTTTTCCAACGAGGAGGTTATAAAAGCTGTGGAGGTCTGGTTTGCCGAGCAAGAAGAAACATTTTTTTTGAAAGATCTAGAGACGTTGCAGGTTCGCTGTAATAAATGTATCCAATTAAGAGGAAAATATTTTGAGTAATAAAATATTTTGACATTGAAATATTGTTTGGTTCTATAGTAGGCTAAGAATTTTCCAATATATCCTCGTAGATAGACTTGGGTGGATCGTACAAGTGATTTCAGTCAATTTCAATCAATTTGAAAAAATTAATATGTCGAGCTTTGTTCCTGCGATTGAAATGCTGCCTAAGAGTGATTATTCTTCAATATATCTGATATAAAATAACTTCAAATTAAATATTATGAAAAAAACACATGAAGTACAATTACCATTCAATTCCATATCTTCAGTTTCAATATGTTTTTCATTATCCCCTGTTTTTCGAAACGCATGATAGATAATTTTCCATTCAACGAAACTCGTTCCTGTTCTATGGTGACAATTTATGGTGAAATCACGTTCCACAAATATACTCAAATTATCCGTAACCAAAATCCTATTCAAAACGACTAAAAAAATCGTACCCTTTTAACAAGATTTGTGTAAACATTGTAATATTTACAGCATCCCAATTCACCGCCATTCAGTTAAGCTTTTTAATGCTGACCAGTCCGGCGCATGCCTTCAATAAAGGGGAATGACCATTAAGGGTGGTCAGTCAACCAAACCGCTCCCTTACAAAGTTATCACCCCGAATGTCGTTTCCTTTGACCAGGACAATACGTGGCACGCGTCTTAAAGATGAATGGGCTCTTTCCCTTCACAAGATTCGACCTAACAAGCATAAGAAATTCTATTCAGGGTTTAGGAAGTACAATGCAAGTTCATTTGAATAGTATTGGAGACGGTGTTTGGGCTTTGAATTGGAAAAATGCTGTAATCTTGGAGTGTAAAAGGTTGGCTAATAAATTTTATGTTGATTAGATTAAATGAACTTGGTTCTAATATTTTTCTACCTATTCAATCTATCGTACGTTACAAAATATTTCGTCGTGACTCACAACCGGCAAACCGAAAGCTGTAAATTTCAAATAGTAAAATATATAAATAAAAACAGGGTTTAATTTCGAAAATAAATTGATCTCGTCTTTTTGTCTATTTTATAATTAAATATATATGTAACTGTGGGGATTATGGATCGATAATGGTGAATTTATGAAAAAAAAACTAAATACGTTACCAATTGAAAGATTATTTCATTTTTCTTTGAGTTTCGGAGGTATGTCCTTACAATGTTGATGATCAAAGAGAACTGAACTACCTTCTTCATAAACTTAATACTTAATTTGGAATTTATTATCAAATCTATACATAAACTTACCAGAATATATTCTTTGACAATATAACACTCCAATTAAATACTCTTAAACAACAACACATTTAGAATAAAATTTGACACTTGAAAAAAATAAATGTGGTGAATTTTTAGTATTAACAAACATATTAGTAAACGTCTTTTTCATAATTATTTCAGCAATAATAAGGATCTTATTTGGGATGATAACTAAAGAGTGGACAGCAACCACCTACCTGTGGGTGAGATATTTATAGGCGGGGAGCCGGTAACATTAAAAGTCCTGAATCAAAAATTTTTTTTAAATATTTTTAAATATTAAATGAATTAAGCTCGGTATACGTGGATTCCTATCCAAAACGACGTGAAAAAAATTATTAAAAAAATGTTATTTGTCGAGTTGCCATTTTTACATAATTATCATGATCTCGTATATTACGCCAATAATACTTATGTTTCTTATAAAATTACTCTTATTGATTATTGTTTTCTTACATCTATAATATAATTTAGTGAAGAGTACTGTTTTAGAGGTGAATCGAAAGAGCTGCAATAGTTGCAATAGTTTATATCATGGTGAATAGACTATATAGTCTCCATGGTTTCTATGTATATATTTATTTCTTTTCTCTAGTTCAGGTAATGTTGTCTTTGGGCATTTTAGAACGTAGAAGCTATTCTGTCCTAGTCTGCTTCACCTTCAAGCGTCGAATTTTTCGTCATTTCGTTTTCTATTTTGGAAACATGTGTTGCATGTTTATATTTTTGAATACTATCAACTCATATTATTTTAATAAAGTTATTATACATGTTATCACGAAAAGGGTGGTACGAGAATTTTCTTCCACTTGAAAAAATTTACATCTCACCAAAAACTCTCATTAAATCTGTAGATACTGACGTGTTAATCATTTGTCTCAGAAATATTCAAAAATTCGAAAACCACAAAATATGGAAAACAAATAAATTCTTCGTTGCCAATGAAATGAAGAAGAAAGCAGAGAGAAAGACATTTTATTCCCAATTCCGAAATAAATTTAATGAACATCGTAAATTTTGGAGTAGATGCTAATATAGTTTATGTGGGTTTTTTTGATAGTTTTTGAGCGTGCATGCCAAGATGTTTTTAAAAATTACATAAACATAAATAAAATGAAAAAAAGTTTCGGGCATAATGGAGAAATTTTAGCCCTAATCACACACTTCAAATAGGTATGCCAGACCCTTCCGGCAAAAAAAGTGGTTTGCGTGATTTTTTCCTAAAAGCCCATAAAATTTACTGTCGAAACAAATTAATATCCGCCCTGACGGTATAACATTTTTTCATTTTTTAATCATTTTTTTACATTGTTTTGGCAATAGGAATTCACGCATACCGAGCTCAATTCATCTCTGTAGTTAGATTTCTTCTATTTATTTAAATAATTTTTTTTTTGATTTCGCTATGCGTGACTCTCAGTGTTACCGGCTCCTGGACTATTACGGAAACCACTATAGATTTAAATGATATAGTTCAATAATTTTCAAGGCTATTTTTAATAAAAAACACACACACAAACATTATCGCACATAATTTTTAAAATTACAATGTTCATTTTTAAAAAACAATCAAAAACGGAGAGAATCGGTAAAAAATCAAATAAACTTGATTTTAAATATACCTCAGTGTCAGTTTTACAATTAGCCTAACCAATTTTATTATCATAGCTCGATAGAAAAATGATAGAGATTCTAATGATGGTAGGTTACAGCAATTAGACGCATGTGCTTTATTCAATGGAACACATTGTAATAGACCTTTAATTACTAAAAATACAGTAAGTAGAATTCTTGCAAGTTTTAACGAAACAGTAAGAATAAGAAATTATCCAAAAGATGAAGAATTAACGCCGAAGCAAAGTTAAATATTTTGCTGTCATTAGAAGCCAAACCTCTCAGAACTATAACAGAAAATCCCTTATAACAAATGTTGGTAAGTCGGACTCATACAACTCTCAGGAGGTGATCCAGACGGAAGTTTGAAATTCTGCAAACTCTTCTGAGGTATTGTAATGAAATTCCAACTTTTTTTGGTAGTGTAGTTATTTTTAGAAGAGGCAACGTTTTCAATTAGTGGTACAGTGAATCGCCACATAGTCCGTACTATAATTTACCGATATTTACGTTGTTTTCCAATCAGTATGGAAGGGTGCGTTACTACATTGAAGAATCATTTTTTGTTTTTATAAATCATCACGTCTCAATAATACTTTTTGCTTCACTACTACACCAGTGTAGAGGTACTCACAAGAAAAATTCCTTTCGCATCGCAAAAACTGATTGAACATCTTCTCGATTGATTTCTAGATCCAGTGTTTTGTTGTGTGATTACGAAATATATTTTTCCAGAATATTCATCATATTGTCTAATAAGATGCCTATGATTTCTGTATTTTTAATAATAATAAAAATAATACTGTGATAAAAAAATTCTTATGGACAATTGTACAATGAAATTATTGATATGGAGTGAAATATAATGTAATTTGAATGTTGTCGTGTTTCTAGCGACATATTTTAATGTTTTTCTGATATTATGTCAACATTATCCTTGTTAAATGCTAGAATGATGTTTTCTTGATATTAATATACAATTTTAGATTCATCTGAGACAGTATTTCAAAATACGAACAAAACATATTCCACATTCCTAGATAATATTTAGAATTCTAAATAATTATGTTGAGTGTATATTTTTTCTGTTACATACTGTATATGTTCTACTGTGCTATTCAATTTTAGAGTTGAGCTTCGGGTCGGAAGAATGTGCCTTAACGGCGTTACGTCACGAGCATCGAGGGAGTTTTCCCTCGGACACTTTCAAATTTTCAATGCGTCCCTTGAGACTCCCTCAAATTTTTGACACGTACTAAAGTAAGGAACGTGGTCATTCCAAGAAATTTGATACTCCTACAGGGAGGATGCGGCCGATTAATAATTCATTTTTTATTTTAGGAAATAGTCTTTTTGCCTGTATTCAAGAAATACTTGTAATTGATTGTATTTATTTTATGAATTGAATGTGATTTTGAAAATATAAGAACGGTAATGGCCTGCTATGGAAATGCACAAGACGTGGACATTTATTGTAACAACATATTCAGAAAGTATTCTTCTAAACGCAAACTGCAGACACTAGATGTGAGTTTATTCCCGTCTTATACGAGGTTTGTCTGAAAAGTAGTAAAATATAATTGCGCATGCTTCGAGAGATTCCCACTAGATTTTCAGCAATCTTGGAAACTAGATGGATAAGTGGCTAAATGAAAATGGATAAAACGACGAGTATTCTGAACGACCAAAAACTGCGACAAGCAGTGATATCATCGAAAAAGTGCACCTAATGGAACTAGAAAATAAAGTACCTATAAAAAGTAGAAGAGGCTATCGACACTAGTAAAAATCTAGCTCCATTTCTCTGTTGCTTACAACAGAAAACTAGATTTACAATGGAATAATTATCGAATTGATGATCAACATAGATTTTTTCTCAATGTCGAGTTCAGTGGCAACTTCTGAAAGGTCTTCAAAAGGTATATCCTCCGCCATGGATCGACAAGAATATTTTCTTCAGAGGGATATTGTCACTGAACCAAAAAATTATCTTTATTTCCAAGCAATGATTTGTTCTTTCAAATGTTTCTGGTTGATGTTTAAATGCAATTGAGTAAGCTTCTCAAGAGCTCAAGAATTAATAACAACCACCTAAGTGGTATAAGTTTTACAAGCTCTTGCCATTGTATTCTCCACGAACTCTTCCAAACTTTCTCTCCAAAGGGTAGGGAAATCTGGGACATTTGGCATCCGTAATTTGGACCCAAAACGCATTCGAATGAACCTTTCCTTTAAAGACGCGGTTTTACCAAAATGAGTGGGTTTTTTGAATCGATTCATAATAGTTGTTGAAACTTCGATCCACTATACTATTGAAATGGAAAAAAACAGTCAAGAAAGTGGATTACATAGTGATGACGACCGTTTTGGGGAATAGTCATGGAATTAGAGTTATCGACCATCTTCGAATAGATCAAATAGCACCCACCTTATTGACTAGATCTGGATTTCAGCGATTTTTTTGTCACTTTTCACTGGAGAAAGACGGTAACTATCATTTGGAAAGGTTAAAATAGGGGAAAAGCTGGAGTGTGTAGATATGTCTTGTTAGCATAACACGCATAATAATGACCAGTAATCGTTCTCAAAATGTATCAATCCTCTTATCAATATTGAAACCATGACCTTATTAGTCAAAAAAACATATTTTGCTTCTTTGAAAGTACGTTTCTCGAATTAAAACCTTTATTTCGACTCTATTTTTTTTCCTGAATGTGAATAGGATACACAAATCTCATCTACGCCGAAAAGAAAAAAGATATGAGAACAAGAATTTTTAATGTAATTTTTCATCAGAATCAAATAATTGCTGTACCTGCAGATAGCTTCTCCTTATAGAAATCTCCTTGCAAAATATTGAATGTAGTGAGAATTTTCATTTCTTTAGCCATCTCACTTATTTTCATTCGACGATTGCTAATTACTAGTGAAAGGATTCTATCAACCATTTGTATGAGGCCAAACACCATTTTTACCATGACCGCTCAAATAACCCTTTTTAAAACTAAGTTGAACTTTGGCTATTAGGACAATTAGAATAGGCAAAAGGTTAAAGATGAAAACGATAATATGGCCTGTTCAAAAAATTATCATTCCGATAAAAAACATTTGAGAAGTGTAGTTCGATGCATAAATCTATGTAAATCGAAGAAAATGATACCCATATGCCAGAGACAATTTGTCTATATAATAGTTAAAAATTTGGAATGTAACATACCAAACCTCTAAAGTATACCATCTAATAAGAGTCTGGAGGACCACAGGCTAAAAGACAAGAAGATAAGAATTTTTGCGATCAGCATCCTTCACATATACGGAAAAATTGACAAACAAAATTATGTATAAACAGTAAAATAAATGTGGAATGTCTACTTCTGGTCAAACAGCATACAAGTTTTGGGACAGATTTTACAATCTTTTGTAAATTCACTTGACATTTGTTCTGCAAACCAGACCTCCACATCTTTATTACCTCCTCGTTGGAAGAGCATTTAAGACCCTTTAAACTTTTTTTCAGTTGAGGAAATAGTTGATAGTCGGACGGAGCCAAATCTGATGGATAAGGGGAGTGTTCTAGTAATTCAAACACTAAATCACGAACTTTTTGCATGGCAACATGAGATTTGTGTGCAGAGGCGTTGTCCTGCAAAAATAAAACACCTTTGAATATCTTTCCGCGTTTCTTATCTTCAATTTTTTTGCATAGAGTGGTCAGTAATGACGAATAGTAATCTCCAGTTAATATTCTACCCTTATCCAAAAAATTAATCATTATTACTCCATGCAATCCCAAAAAACTAAATCAAGAACTTTACGAGCAGATTTTTGGACCCGAAACTTCTTAGGTCTTGGAGAACCAGAGTGTCGCCATTTCATCGATTGTTGCTTTGTTTCTGAGTCGTAGAAATGTTCCCAAGTCTCATCCATAGTGACAATTCGGTTTAGGAAGTCTACATCGTTTTCAAATCGAGTACAGATCGAACGCGATGCTTCTACCCTTGCACGCTTTTGGTCAACATTCAAACATCTGGGAATCCATTTTGCAGCAATTTTTCTCATGTCCAAATTGACTTGAAATATATGATGAACGCGTTCGTATATCACCAAGGGTAGGAGGATGATGGCTCGATACTCCAATTTTTCGATTTTCACAATTTCAGTAGACATTTTTTTTCTTTTAACTTATTGCGTATCTCTGGTTCACTTTTTTGACGTCAAACTTGTCACTAACACTTCTAATAATTTATTGTTCGTTGCTGTGGTAACGCAATATTTAGTTTATGCATGGAACTGGTCTAGGCTAACTAGATATCAATACATCCTCGTAAGTCATCAGGTAAGTATTCACATAACAGTTATACCATAATTATTAACCCTTTCAGTCGAGCTAACTTCCAATTTGGCAACAATGGCAGCTTACTGAATTTTATATAACTGAGGAGGCATTAAGTACACTTTCACTTCAACTGAACTCAAATTAATTATAGAATTATCTGTCACTGACAATGATAAGTGTATGCTTTTTCAATACGTTTGTGGAAAATGTGAAATACAAACATTTATATGCAAAAAGAGCATTCAGTAATACCGATAATATAAAAAACTACTCAAAACTACCCACTCTAAGTAATTTTTTCAATGTTTGTTCACATGAAAAATAACATATTTTTCTCATATTTATCCAACAGCGAAAAAAGTTCTTCTTATACGAGGATTTCTAATTTATTAGTTAGACTTAGTTCAAATTTTGACAGATAAATATAATCACTATGGACCTATGTTTTGGGAGGACAACGGGTAAATCTCGTTATATTTCCTATTCCTCCCGACGCGACGTTGCAAAACACTACTTTTGTTCCCTGTATTAAATTTTTTGGAAACCCTTTTTAACAAAGTTTATTCAGATACTGAGAGAACCGTAATCATATTTTTGAATAAAAACTATATATATTATTCGTGGGAAAAAATTGGGACCCTTTATACCTACTTAACTTTACATCTCGAACCTGACCAAAAAAAAAATCAGAGCGAAAACTATTTCATTCCCTTATACCTGCATTTTTGGGATGACGCTAGGATACAAAAGGGATTTTTTTGTTAATAAATTTAATCCTAAACCCTACATTGAAAGTCAATGAGTAGTTCAATATTACGGGAAAGAATCCGTCCCTCTATTTTATTTTCTATTTGACTTACAACTGTAATTCTATAATGTTTTGGTTAACTTAACATTGATAAAAATGGATGGTTCTCAGTTACATTCAATTTGAAATTTATTTCATTTTCAGATCTATTAATCATTTGATTGTGTTCGTTTCAAAGGGTTTTTTTTAAGAAATTTAAACCGTTACGCTCAGTAACCGATCGAGGGCGTCTGTGAAATTAATAATGAAAATTGAATGTTATTATATGCGGGTAGTTTTTTTAAATAAAATTAAGCTTTTAGAAAACGTTAACGGTCTAAAATATGAAATTTGCTTTCAAAAATGGAAAAAATATCATGTAACTTTAAACACTAAGTTTGAAATTATATGTAATCAAGTGTACACAGGCAAAAATAGAAAATTAACAGTAGTTTCTGTTTTAGGACTTGCAAAATAAAAATCGTTCGAATTAGTTTCCTTATCAATTAGTTGAAATTGCACTAAAATACTCAATAATCCAATAAGTACATTGATTACTTCAAACCATTAGAAACAACTTAGATCATGAACTGTAGTATAATCAAATTCTTCGCAAGAAACGAGATAATCTTATTCAGTCTCAGTGTCGTATTTTCTCATCGTAGTGAAATACAAAAATATAAAAGATTTATAAAAGGAGATAACCAAGAAATTTGGGAATATTGTGTCAATCACAAATTGTGGTTTCAGCTTCTGGTGAACTCATTATAATACAAACAAATGATATTGAACAAAATCATCCTAACTATTTATTGAAACAGATATTAGAATCGTCAAACATCAAGACTAAGAGATGAGGATGGAAATTTGGATTAGTTCAAGAAACGTAAAAGAGAAGCACGTAATTGCATCTTTGCAATCTTTGAAACAGGTCAATGAGCATATTTATTTTATCAAAATTATAACTCTCTGTTGCGATATGAACAGTATGGAATAAGGAATCAATTATGTTAATATGACCTTCACCTGATAATATGATGTTATAAAAATAATTGTAGTATCAAGGAAAACTCGTTCTCAATTCTTCAATGATTTGTATTGGGAAATGTGTTTACTACTCATTTCTTTGGGATTCTCGCTCAACAATTTCTGATCTTACCGAAAGATGCTATCAGTGCATGGTAATCTTTAGCAATCCTTAAAAGAGTGAATTAATAGTAGAATAGTCAATGATATGCCGAGCATCAAAAGCTAAAAAAGGGTTTAAATGCCTTAATAGTGGAAAAGTCACTGATATGTTGTGCATCGAAGACTCTCTTCTTGGAAACAAAGCACAGAACGCTATTTATTCTTCAGTGTTGTGACTGTAATGGCCGCGATTCTTACTGAATCTAATTTGCTCGCGTCTCCTCCCTCTTCCTCAATTAATGACAGCCTTAGAAGTATATTCCTTTTTGAACCAAAATTTACAGCATTCGTTATAAAAATTTTTGAAATTTATGGTACCCAAGTCTGACTTAGAGAGAGCGGTTGTTGAATGAAAATATCACGAAATCAGAAAGTACATAACTTATTAAGCAAATATTTCGAGTTTTAAGATGCGCCACGTTGTTTAGTATTTAACATCCATCAGTAGTGAGGGTTTTGAAATAAAAGAGAACGGAAAAAATTTGTTATCGTTTTACATACAGAGTAAGTTTTATGCATGGAACGCCTCAATTATCTCGGAAACGGCTTGTACGATTTTTATGAATTTTTGTATACAAGGGTCTTGTGATACGGCCGGTATTACGGTGGTGTTTACACTGTTGTTGGATCTTTCCTTTTTCTGGAAAAATAATAAACTTTGTTATTTCAAATAGATCACCTTGTATATTTTCCGCTTTTCGAGATTCTTAAGAAATACTCAATATTTTTCATTTGATGTTCCCTATACATAAATGCCATAAATTCTGCCGCAATAACAAATTTGACGTTTCAATAAATTATTATTATTGAAGTTTATTAAAAGTCACGATGTATCGTTTATCTGGAAAAGAACGAATTGATATTTTAATGATATTAAGATATGGTGAAAGGTCTAGAAATCAACAAGAAACGTGTAATATCTTTAATAATTTATATCCTAACCGAAATCCCATACCAAGATCAACTTAAAACAAACCTTTAGATGTTTGGGTCCTGTTAGAAGACTATCCACATTTTAGTACTACTATACTATTTTTAATACTAGACAAATATTTCGCTAGATTTCGCCAACATCCTTAATGGGAATTTTATGTGATAATAAATTCCATCAATAGGAAGTAACGTTGGTTCAAGAGTTGTCAGATGACGATTTTGATAGACGTGAAGAGTTTGCAGACCTAATGATGGAAAAATGATAGATTTAAAACGATCCAAATTTTTTAAGTAATGTTATGTTTTGCGATGAGACCACTTTTTGTATTAATGGAAACATAAATCGGCATAATTTTAGATACTGGTCACAAACATTTCTACAAATATTGTTGAGCTGAAAAGTGATTATGTGGAAGATTAATTAGATTGAGCTGCATACCACATAGTATAATTTTTTTGTAATTGATACCTGAGTGCCATTTTTTCCTATTACAAATAGTTGGTGGAAAAATTAGGTGCTTTCAAAAAAAGTGTTCTGCTTCGTATTCCATTGAAAGTGAACGAATATTTTGATTTATCAGCAAGCTGTTTCAATGAAAAAATATCAAATATTTATCTGTCATATGACCCACAAACACATATTTTGTTTCCCATCGTTTCTGATCGAACTCCAGAGTACCCGTTAGATAAACAGTATCGGAATGAACTCTAATACCATTGACAGATAGATAGATCTTTTGTATTTCATGTGAAATTTATTATGTGCACCCTTTTAGTGAAGGACCCATATGCCATTATAGGAATCAAACATATGGGTCGAACGGTATATGTCGATATATACCTGAGCAGGTAATTTTTTACTAATGTAATAGATCTAGTGAAAAAAAGGGTTATAAGCGATCGTGTGAAAGGTAAGGAAATACACAATAGGTATAAAATCATCACCGGTTTTTTTGGGGGTTATTATATCAAGTATCCCAAATAAGGTATGCAATTTTTTAATATATTAAATAAAAAACTATCAGATATTTCGACAAGATAAATTTGCATAGTGACTGAAAGATCTGCTGATGAAGATGTTGTGAATAAACTGAATTTTACGGTTATCTGTTGTTTTCCAGAATCAAATTTACGATTTTTGAAATATGATAAATCAAGCCGAACCTAAAAAAGCTTTGTTGGGATTACATAACGAGTTGGACCTTACTCATCAGCTCCTAAAAGATTCTCATACACTCCAGCACATGCCTAGAGCAGATTGTTTCAGCCGTTATAGGTTGTATGGCAGCTCTGGAATCTGAACAGATTGAGATTACTGTATTTGAGGAGAAAGAGAAGAAAAAAGAAAGAGGTTCGTTGGTTTTTTTGTTGTTTCGATAACGATATTATTAATATGAGGGAAGGAACTTATTAGGTTTGGCCCTGATACAGGTAATACTCCTCTGCAGAGCTGGAGTTGTGGTTGATGTTAGAGTGATATGTACTTTAATACGCTGAAAAAGGGAAAAAACAAATTATTAATGATACAATAAACTTATTAATTCATTATTATCCACTATATCATCTCTCAGATTGCGATTATCAATCAGAGTCAGTACTGAATGGGATAGGAATAAAAAATGTAACTGACTATTTATTTCAAAAATTATTAGAAAAATAACTGTACTCTAGAATTTTTAACACATAAAACAAAATTTAACTAAATGAAAATTGTGTGAGATTGTCTTTTTGAGTACTTTCTATATTACGCTGATATGTTTCTAATATGAACTCGTCTCCGACATGGACCGGCATGGACCATGGACTCGACAGTTTTGATTATTTGAATAGGATCGAGAATTTGGTAAGGTGCGCTGGGTACAAATTTCCAAAAAATTAAGCGGTTATGGCCATTTTTATGGGATTAATTTCTACGAAGACCATATTCTAGAACCGAATTATCGAGAAATTCATTTTGTATAAATATGTGCTTGTTTGTCAGCGAGGAGTCAGAAAATAATCCCAAGTACATCGGGATCGACAAGTAAACGGTGTATTGAAATAAATTAATATGTTAAGAATTAGATAAGTGTTTAGTATTAAGTGTCATTATATATTTTAGTTTCCTTAGTGTAAGTGTATAAATAAATTAAGTAAGTAACATTGTTTATAGGTACACCTTACCCATAAAAACCGTTTAAATAAATTAGAAAAAAAAATTACATTCCATTAATAATCGAAGACTCACTTCAAAGTAATATTACATACTATTTTATCATGATTGAAACTTATGTAATTGATACACGCGAGTGAATATTTCACTATTCATTCTTGCCACAACTCATACTTCATAAAAACTTGCTTTAAAAGGATCATCACAAAGACATTGTCTTCTAGCAATTTTCTAAATATTTGTGCATTTTTTGAAACGGTTACAAAAACTGTTTATAGTGTACTTATTGACGTACCTACTCGGCACTGCGAAGTAATAGTAAATCGAGTTTAACCGGTAATTCGTAAGTAATCATTCAAAACAGTCTTTCTGAAGTCAATTTGATGAGAAATATCTGGTATGATGAAATTTGATGCGCACGTAAACTGCACGCGTTTACCGAATTGGTAATTTTTTTTCTAAATTTGTTTAATGTTTTCTTGATGTTTCAGTTTGAGTATCATGTCCCAATTATTTTTTTTTATCAGCTATTTGTTTACGATGCGAAAAGTTAGTCTGGCGATATTGACTATAGAAATAAATTTGATTATTGAGTTTGCTTGAAATTTTTCGTTTCTTATAGAAATACTGTTGCGAAATAAATGAAAATAGCAGAAGTGTTATGGGGGATCTACATTATCGCAAACGCAAGTATTTAACTAGCATATAGCATTCAGTGAAGGTCGTGAAGTCGTCGAAAACTTGCCTTATACGAGTCGTCCATTAAACTCTGTTAACGATGATAACATCGAAAACGTTGATAAAATGGTGCTCGAAAATCATTGTGTCAGCATCCAAAAGATCGTAGTGGTCTCAATATTTCTTATGAATCGAATCAAAATATTTTTGTTAATGTTTTGGGTATGAAGCGTGTTAATGCTAGACTCATACCAAAAGACTTTTGCGATAACATTGTTTAGTAGATATAGCAAAAGAGATGCAGAAGGGATACATCAAACGCATCATCACTGGTGACGAAATGTGGGTTTAAGAATGTAAGTTCTCGAAAATCTACTAAATAGCGCTCCAAAAATTAACCGTAATCGAAAACACCACTTCGGAGTCGGTCAAAAATCAAAGTAATGTCCATCTTTTTCTTAGATTAATTAGTGTTAAGATAATTCATGGAATGTTTACCTTTCTAATGCGCAGTTACAATCCAGCATGTTTATAATTGATTTTTTGGCTAAACATGGCACGAGAGTCACCTGTATCTTTTTCTTCTATTGGAAACTTTGTTTTCGGAAACGCGCTATGGGTCCACAGAAGCCATTCGCTTAAGATACTGGAGGCCATCCCAGTCACGGTCTTAAGCGGTGCTGCTATCTATTGATGGATTCACAACTTGATACGTTCCTCCCTCGATCACTACGCTGACCATTTACCCACAGATTGAGATAACTAAGCCCCGTGAAATGAGCTCTCCCCGCTACTCTCTTTTCAAGACCTGTAAGTATGTTCTTGATCTCAGCCGACGTTTACAAGTGTATGAACAATTGGATTAAGCATTAGCGCGCCTGTCTTTGCTCGAAAGAAGCCTATTTTGAAGGCGATATTAAAAATTTGTTTCGAAATACGTATAAATTATTTTTTTCTATTAATCCGGGTCAAATTAGATAAAGTCCCCTTAGAAGTCCCCAGACTTAAATGACTGGGCTTAGCTTGGGGCAACGCTGAGAAATCCGAGAAATATATTAAAAATCTATTTTTACAAGCAACCAGCCTGGCCCAGGGTTACAGACCAGTCTTGGGTTTATCTGCAAACCAGGCCTGGTCCAGGCTTGGAAACAAAGCGAGGGATATTGTTATAATCCCTGAGTCCCACCAAGTCTGGGCCTATACTGGGCCCATCGTAAGATCCTGTATGGGATTGTATTTTCAATCTCATGGTGTCTGTCACTAGCATGCATATTCCTATTGGTATCTAGAAGAAATAACTTATATTGTTCAAGTGATACAGTGATCTCTCGAAAATTATTAAAAAAATCTAATTTTAAGACAGAAGAGACCTAAAATCAAGAACATTTAGAAGCGATTAACATTAACATTTAATAAATTAACACTTCTACTTTTCACTTTATACTGCTCTCAAAAACATCTTTCCAGAATCCAAACAAGGCGTCATTAAAATATAAATAACCCAATGATAATGACAAACATCACGTATCAAAATATAGGTTATAGATATGTCCGAGATCATTGCAAATCTCTATAGCTGATATAACCAAATGTTGGCAAGGGCTGAACGTTAAAAGCCCATACGGTCGGTCGTTGTCTCGTTGTTATCAACTCAATAACTGGATGACCCGTCCGCATGGCAATGGAAATGGCCAGAGGGGTCCCGATATTATATGTATATTCTCGAATTGTAGTAGTAATAATAATATTCCAAACGTTATCGCTAACGAAAACTGCTTCGACTGTACTCTGGAGAATTGGAATAATATTCCACTTATACCGACCGTTAGTATATGTTTGTTTTCATGTAAATTTCTTCTATATTATCCTTTCAATTTTGCATATAACGTGGGCGTGTTCAAAAACGATACCGTAGAAAGTAGAAAGTAAGTAGAAAGAATTGAATCGATCCGTGACTCGTTCATGAGCACACTATCCACTAGCATAACCTGAACACTATCCGAAGCACGTTTCGACAGCCCATTATCGTCTTCAGATAAGTAAAACAAGAGTATGATTGTGAGTAATGGTAAATAGTGTGTTCACTTTGAATATCACCAGAAATTCCCGAATTTTTATTTGGTTATTACGAAACATAGATGAATTTGGCATTGGGCGTGAAATTCGTAATCATGTGAACATTTACTTACACGAGTTTGTAATATGAGAGGTTCCACACAAACACTGGTTCAAACCCGCTTCCATTCAGATTGCATCCCTCAAAGAACGGAGCAATGCGCGAAAAACTTATCTCCCAATCACATCCATTGGTATCGTCAGCTTTCTTTTCTGCTTGCTTTATTTCCTAGTTTAGTGGAATCATTCCTTTCATATATTCATTTTTATTCTATGTAGTGTGCGATTTTTAAGAACATAGAAAAGACAGCTGAATTTTTACGTCTAAAAACGACTTCTAAGACTGGATTTGCTCTTTTTCTTTTAGGTGACTTCACTGCTGGTTATAGTCCAGTTATTTTCTCAGCCTTGAATTTAGTTTTGTTCTTCAGCTCCCTCGATTGTATGTTAGGGTAGGTTCTCATCTGCTCTAATCCTCACATAGAGATGTCGCCTACCTCGTATCTTGAATCCAACTCTGGGAAGATCTGCGTAGTTCCAATCTCCAAAGGTTGCTCCAAAGTTTTGAAACTATGACTTTTTTGAGGAATCTTGATTATGGACTGTATTAACTTTTTTGACATTCATTATATCAACGACTTGAAAATGATCCAAAGATACTTTCTAGCTAATAATGCATTACATACTTGAGTTATTGTTTCGCTGGATCTGATGATGAGGCAAGATATGTACATTCAAACCCAAAAAAGCTGAAAACATTTCTTTATGCCGCAGGCTTAAGTGGAATCGACTGGATAGGAATAGAGTGGTTACTGTTGAGCTCCTCAATCTATATGCATGTTGACTGTCATGTAATCAGCTAACCTCAAGCTGCAATATTTAATATGATTGTTTTATAACTGTTCCATTGTTTTCACGTCAAGCTTTTAGGTTTATCCACCCAGTTTAGCTATAAAGATAATATTTGCTCTTCTCCAGCTTAGTTTTATGTAATCCGTTGCTGAGCTGCCTATAATGATATCAAATGTTCCTATTCTTTGTTAGTAAGACCCCTTCTATTCCCACCCAATTGTTTGGCGGGAACAATAAAAAAATTAAAAAGCTTTGAAAATATTTTTTTGTATTGTCGTTGAATTATGTATGGACGCTAGTTTTAGAGTCGAAAATGGTGAAGAGTTAGCACAATAATCAAAGTTCGACAACTACTTAATCTTACTATATATATAAATATACCAACAAAACAATATACACAAAACGTAAAATTGAACGAAGTAGCACGTGCCAAACCTCTAGGAGTAGCGTAGCTTCACTGAGATCTATGCGTTCGAGATCTACTCTCTTGGCTGTTCCGAGAAGTAGTGAAGTTCTCCTTGAAGTAGTGAACTTCTCTTCGATCCAAAACGCCTGGATTCATGAAGTAAAGAATAAAAAGGGATACAAAACAATGTAGAAGGTAGAGATATGTAGGGGTGTAGGTTTTCTCTTGTACCAGGTATATAGAAGAGTATTAAATTAATTGTATGCTATTAGGACATTAAAAAGGTTGCTTATAATTCTCAAAAGGAAACAATTTGGAATTCATGAGGTCAAAGGATTATTGTTTTATTGAGAAAGTTGTTTATGGAAACAGTCGAATGAATGTCTTGAATGAATGTGTACCTGTTTCATATTGTGGTTACCACACATGTATTGAGATCTTTTTATCACAAGTATCATATATAATAATCAATTTACAGTTTCCAATAACAAAAATTTTTTTCAAATTTTTCGGAACTTTTAGAGAAAATGGCGAAAAATAATTGTTGATCGACAAAATAGTTCGAAAGTTATAAGAACCAAAAAAATTAGTAGAATTGGGTAATTTTCTGTATTTTTTACACAAACAAAGCTTAACATATCGTTCAAGGAAGCTCTCGCGACTGATACATATTTTGCTAGGTTAAAACACTAAGAAAAATGAAAACAGTGATGTTAAGTCACTCAAACGACCCTAAACTCATCCATGCGTCTAGATTCTGATGATTGTTTCTGATAATAATGTTTAAAATGAGGGAAAATCTTTTAGTGTATGCGTAATATTTTGTTATTCTTACTACAAACAGAAAAGCAAGTTGAAGGTTTTGATATATTTTCTAAAATCTGGAAACTAACTAGGTTTCAATAATTTTTCTTAATATTTTCATGCCAATGTGAGTCTGATCGTATTTTTTCCATTATTATTTTGTGACATTCATTTAGGCTTATGCATGTGCTAATTGAGCTCCTCACATTTTCTCTGAGGTAAATGCCTGTTCAAATAGTTTAATGTAACGTTCCATAAATTCTTATAGCCTCTCAAGAAAAAACCTTCTGATCGGCGTCATCCTCATCCAATCTTCTAAATGCACTACATTCAATTAAATGTCCCCGACATAAAACATAAGTGACGTACACATTTTAAAGAAAAAAAAAAGGAAACGTTTGCAATTTTGCAATTTCACCCTCTTCCAATATGAGATCGGCATAAAATTAAAATAAGTGGACCGTATCGTATTTCATTCCCGATCCCTGAACGGTCGGTTATACGGACTTTTCGGGTCCGAACCAATGCCGATATTTTAAAATAAATAAGTTTAAAAGGGACGAATAGTCCTATAGGGTTGAAATTACCGGCCTAATCTTTATTTATAACCCGATAGTGCGCGTGACATCAGGGCCCCGAAGAGACTATTTCGGATCACTTGGACGACAAAAAAATATGAAAAGAGAATCGTTTAAAACGAGTGGACCGGATGAATACTATAAAAAATTAATTTTTGATTATTTACAGTATCGCTGTAGCAAAAATAATATTCATCAATGTATTTTATGTGTTCTAAAAAGATGTACAAAGTATTTCCCAGAATCGAATAATTTTAATTCTAATGAATGTTTTCAAATGAATCGACAGAAAAAAGTTTTTGGTAAACTTGCAAATTAACAAAGGGCAAAGTGAATTTCAAACCCATATATGGTAAGATGGAATCGGATTCGACCCGTTACTTTCCGAAATTAGTTTTTTTGCGGATTAATTCTAATAGTATTGCATATTATTTTATATAATCAACCATAATGATTGTTAATAACGGAAAAATGGACATATGGTTTCATTAAACTGTTAAATTAATTAATATCGCTTGGGAACAAATAATGTCTAACGGCCAAAGAATAAAACTTAATAGCAAAGCTAATTCTAAAAATCCTCGTTCTTCGGAATATTGTGTGCAAACGACTCTAATGCTCACAGCAAAAGCATTGATTTCATTTTGTGCAAAACTCATTTCCTTTTCTGTCTTCTGATGAAGATTACACTATTTAGGCTTAGGATTAATCAAATTTGTCACTCTTCATCACTTGAAGCTTGGCCAAAGAATAGGATAAGTGGCAATCTTGTCATGTGTCCTCGTATTCAGAAATATATAATACACATACACTATTTCTCCGAATAATTTCCTCAATAAAATAATGATCCATCGACCCCCTGAATTATATTATAAGTAACCTTCTTTTGGAAATTGCAAGGTACCTTCCTGCTAAAACCTCCTTAATGTTCTAATAGCATGCCATACACTTAATCATCTCCGATATATCCGATACAAGTTTTAGGAAAAACCAACATACTCAACAGTTATTTTCTATCGAAGAGAAAATAATTCTGTCTCGGCATAGCGAGCAGTTCTCGAACGCCTAAATCTCAGTGGAGCTGCGCTGCTGCTGGAGTGGTGGTGTAAACAGTGTATTCATTATGAATATCGCCAACTGTTCCACAAATTCCTGCTTAATGAATATTAATATAAATAACATACTTTTTACTATTAACACTACACTATCACTCACAATTGCTTTGTTCGCGGTAGATATCCTACATATTCTGTCACCAGATTCATTCGCCAAATTGTGCGTTCGCGGTGCTAATAAAACGTGTTCAGGATTTAAAATCCCGTATTCGTGGAGCACAGATTTCTAATTCCGAACGTGTTCTGAATGTATTCTCGCACATGGGTAAGGATTTTCTATATAGCGCATGTGCTTTCATCCTTTTTGTGATATTTACTTGGAAATAACCTCTAGCCTATGTGGTTTTCTACGTAATTGAATGAATCAAGAATAAACCTTGATAGCCAGTAAATTACATTCATTTTATTTTTCTAGCTAGTTTTGAATTCAAATTACAATATTCATACATCGTTCATGGAGAAATGTATGCTCAGAACATGTTCTGAACAAAGCATGTGGATTTGACACGCCCAGAAAATATTCAAAATACCATTCAAAATATTAACGAAGTGTATTAACGAAATTAATGACACTTTCGCCGCTGCTTTCGATAACCAAATTATCACCTCAGATATCGAAGGTCTGATTAAGTTCAGTTTAGATTTTTTCTTCTGACATTTAAGGTGAACTAAAAATAATTTAGTTTGGTTTAGTTTCAGATTCCCTTCGGTCGTTAAATAGATAATTCTTTATTTTATCAATCATTAAGACATATGTACAGCCATTTTTATCCTGATAAATAGGTAGTATAAAAGTTTTTCAGCAAATCGATATTTAGTCCCTGTATATATCATTCGTGTTCTATAATAAAAACCAAGATTTCTGACTACCAATTTATCAATATTAATAACGTTACTATCAATATACGGGTTTAGTAATAATCTAATGTCGTTTTCCAATTCATTTTTCAATAGATTATTTGAATAAAATAAAATAATTAAGTCAACTACTGCTGTTTACCTACTTGTAATTTATAATATAAATATAAATAAAGTTTTTCATCCAATTAAAAATTGGTCTAATATTTCCAATTAACCACTATATAGATTTTAAATGTAATGTGATAGTTGGTAAGTGAAGATGAAGATTTCTTTCACACGCAATTTAGGCTTTTGATGTTCTTTTAAACCCAAAGCAACAATTTTGATCAAAGTAATAGTGAGGAAGACCAAGGTCTACATGGTGGCAAGAGGTAAAAGACGACCTTAAGAGAATTGGGATGTGGAACTGGCAAGAAAAAACGAAAGATAGACGAGCCTGGCAGGATATGTGCCACAAGATATAAACAGAAGAGAATGGGGACTGATCTACCCCGAAACAAAGAAAAAAAAAGATCTAGAAAGCTCGTAAGAGCGGCGTTACCCCATCTGGGGTGTTTAGCCACCATATATATAACAGTGAGTTTTATACAGAGAGGAGCGAAGTGTGGTTGTCTTCTGTTTTTTAATATGTAACTCTCTTTGCTATTTTTCGAACCTTATAAAGTAACAGTAATAAAACTTATTAATGCGTAGTATTCAGTTAATCACCCACTAAATATGAATTTGAGATAGAAACATAGATTTAAGGCCAAATTTGTGGGATCGCCTTTAAAGCAGTCAACGAATTAACAAAAAACAGTTTTTAATCAATTATATATTTCCCCTTTTGCTCAATAACCTTTTGCCATCTTTCTTTCTGCTTTATGATTCCGCGCTCATAAAATTTCTGGTCCTTATCAACAAAAAACTGAACCTGCGAATCTAAGACTTGTAGAAACTTCGGCATAAATGGTAATCAGATGGTTGCAGATTAGGGCTGTATGGTGAATGCGGCATCACTTCCCAGCCAACCTCCAATAGTTTCCGAGTTGCTAAAAATGTGTGGGGCATTGCATTATCATGGTGAAGCACTAAACCTCCAATTTGACAATTCTGGCCGTTTTTCTATGATTGCTGAATCCAGTTTCATTAATTATTGATAGTAAACATCATAATTATGAAATGAAAATAAAAAATAGAATATATATTTACAGTGTATTTCAAGAAAAAATATTTTACATTCTAAACAGATAACAAACAATATTACAAAAAAATATTACAGTTTGTATCTATAAGAAGCCTATTTCCCAAATTTATATTCCTAGCCTAACCTAACCAAATGCAAGTGTACATTATTATGTTATATGAAATTTTATAAATCACAGCTTCCGCATTTCTCCATTGTATATTGTTTAGTACCTACCTAATGTTCAAATGCAAGGATTTCAGAATTCTAGGTTTCAATTTTGGGATTTTCCAGCTTTACAAAATGAATTAGGTACTAAATTCTAGGTATTACCTATGTTAAGGATTATTAAATACTTGAATTACCTTTACGTTTACCTGAAATATCCCCATGTAGAGTTATTTTATCTCAACGGATTAAAAATCGTCACGAGTTGTAGCGCACCAGCATTTTCATATGTATAGTCTATAGTGTATAATGTAGAATTCTAAACTGTAAAATGGAGTCTTCTAGTGTATGTTGGTATTGAGAATTAATGTTAGTGATATTTAGTTTTATTATCTTGTTTAGCTCCTCAACATTCTTGCTAGAGCTAACAGATCAAGAACATACCTTCATGTATCAAGTATTTATTACATTTACTGTACTCCTATCATTTTCTATGCGAAATAGGTACTTGAAATAGTAATTAACGTACATATTTATATGTACCTATCAAATTTATTTCCCATTAATCCTAAACTTGATTAATATATATTCGTTGTCAGTGCTCCGAACGCTTTAAGTAAACAGAAATAAACTAAAAAGTAATTAATATAAGTCTGGAACATGTCGTCGTCGTCGTTGCTAAGTAGTTAGTATATTAGGTGATTTACCGGATTCCGTTTCCTGGCAGAGGGCAGTTAGTTTAGAGCTGTTCTGACCCCTAGCACGGACCACAATAAGCACGATTACAGTTCTATGTCACATTTAATCTGCCTGTTCAAACAGAACTGTTTAATTAAGGGATACGTTCAGGTCCGTAACTTAAACACAAGTGTCCGCATCCGCCCGCACACCGGGCTTACGCGATTTACACAAATATCTCTTACCCTCAGTTACGAAACTACCCTTTCTATTTCAACGACAATAAAATTATATTTATTTAAATATGAAATCCGTTCCAGTTGAAGACGGTCTTCTCTATTGGTTAATAATGAGATATGTTGGATAAATTTTGTTAATGAAATAAGTAAAAAATCTAAACATTGAAATTGTGAGGTACATTTTCTACTTACTTACTTAATTCTGATGCCTTTCTACCTTTTAAGGTATAAGGTTATCTTCATTTCTTTTGTGCATCTCCTCCTCGGTCCTTCTTCCGTTTTTTTCATATTTCTCTCGTAGTATTCGTTCTTCTCATTTTCTCATGACATGAATCAACCAACTAAGTTTTTCTATTAGGTTTTGATATGATTTTGAGTACAAGTCTCCTTTATATTAAGTATTTCTCATTTTGTCGTATCTTTTTTATTATCTATGTTTTTTAGGAATCTCATTTTTTAACTCTGTAGTTTACTTTTTTGTTTCTGTTTCTTATGTTTTGGTAGCTAAGCTGTCCCTCAATTATGTAATTTTCAATCCTCTCGTTTATCTCTCTTGTTGCAGTCTCACATCTTGTGTTAATGTTCTGCCAATGTATTGAAAGCTTTTAGCATGCTCAATTTTTGCTTTTTCTAATTTGACCTTTCTCTGTCATCTCATATACTAGGTATAGGTAGGTAAGTTCGGTTAGATTAGGTTAGGTTAGAATTAGGTTAGGTTAGGTTGGGTAAGGTTAGGTTAGGTTAGGTTAGGTTAGGTTAGGTAAGTTTAGGTTAGGTTAACCTCTTCGTTACATTTCTTAAAACAAAATAGAGCAGCCACGCATTTTTGACTGTGGTCAGTGAGTGAAGCAGCGTATATTGAAGAGAGAACAGTATATATGACATTCTCGCTTTTCGAACAAACGCTGGCGTTTGTTAATTTTCACAAAAATGGTAAATCGCCGAATCTAAGGTTCACAGTATCTCCTCCGTGTATGTTAACATTCACTGGTGTATGTCCGATTCAACTATAAATTAAGAACAGTTTTCGAGTTACACCATCGAAATTGGTGATTGTCGACATACACTGGTGCATCTTAACATTCACTAATATTGGACATTCACAGCAAAATATGTACCTGAATTTTTAAGAAATCACATATTTAAGAAAAATAAGATCTAACACTAAACGCTTTTTTATGTACGATAAAACTCCACTACACTTTGATAGAAGGTGTCGTAATTGATTGAGTAACCATTTTACGAATCCATGGATTGGTAGAGGTGCAGAAGCTCCGGTTCATTGGCCTCCTTGGCTATGCGATTTTAATTTCTTGGATTACACAGTTTGGTCGTATCTTAAGGAAAAAGTTTATGTTACAGTGGTAAATTCACCTCAAGAATTGAAAGGCAGAATTCAACGTCACTTTAATGACTTCATAGTTGACTCCCAACCGTTTAGAAGATTAATGGATTCTTTAGATAAAAATATTCGTGAAAACGTAGAACATTTTGAACACCTACTCTAATTGAATTTTATGTTTTATGTTTAGTCATTATAAAGACTAAAAAAAATCGAACCGTCAAATTTTCATCTGTCTTCAGAAATTTATAAAAGAAACTAATTTTAAATCAGGAGAGACCTAAAATCAAGAACAGATAGAAGCAGAAGAATAAGAAGTTTCTTTAATTTCTTAGACCTATATATATATATAGGGTTTATGAAATCCTTTATTCACTTATTCTCTTACAAGAAACGTATACGATCTCACATTCACTTCGCACCCCCAATATTGGCCTTCAGTGCATTTGTAAATGTCAGCGTTTCCCTTTTTAGGGCGTTATCTCCTCGTTCCGGTATTCGGACAATGGTCGACGACCTTCTAAGGGTTTCCAACCCGCAAAAAGTTATCGTTACAAACGTTAAGGTTGCTTATCTAAAGGAAGACATCTACATTCCAATATTTCAACTAGGGAAACGGTTTGTATTATGAGATATGTTTTTGCTATGTTTTGTGTACGATATGCGACAGTTGCGAAATTTGATTGTTGGTGATGCTATTAAAATTTTTTATCGACAATTATTCAGGAGACACTACAAAAAATATCAGAGTGTTTTTAGTTCGAATATATGATGTCTGAGTTTCATGGGTATATGAAATATGTCATCGACACACTGTTTACACTACTACTAAACCGAAACTCACCAATACACTGCTTACGCGCGTTTTGATAACCGAATTATCGTCTTTAGAAACTGCTCTGAAGATAGTCTTTGAAAATGATAATTTGGTTACCGATACGTACGTCAGACAATTTAATTATGATTGTTGGTGTAGTTGTAGTATAAAAGCGTGTTCAATATAAATCTAACCAACGGTTCTGGTAAATCTCATCTAACCAGTAGCAAAAGTAATACATGTCTGTAAGATAAGTATTTCTCCGCACATTTTGTGACTGATAAGTAATAAAAAATATTGGGCTCTTCTCATTACTTCAGAAACTAAAATGTTCCAATTATTCTTATATAACGGTATGAAACGTTTTGTCATATTACATACTGAATTAGGTCTCACTGATACATTTTCAGAAGCTTCTAATTGCTTTGAATTTTTTGATAATTTAACAGCAGTATCTCTTAACTGGCATGGAAAGACTCCACAATGCTTTTTTGTTGTGTCTACTGTTTCTAGCCAACAAAATTGTTCATTTGTGTTTGTGTTTTTTTAACTTTTTCTCATAACATTCTTCATATCATTATCTGTAAGATGGTGAAATAACTGTGTTGTTGATAATTTTTCAATATAACATGTTACATCTAGGGTACTAAAGATACCTAAAACCAAATTAGCACTAGATTAGTGTAATGAAATCAATTTAAGTGTTATTTAATTTAAACATTTAATTTCGGGAATGCCTGCCAGACAAGAAAATTTTTCTGATGATTCCCGAGATGATTATCAGAGTTATGTTTGCCTTTCACGCATTACGCCGTCAAATTGGATGCCGGTATTGGTTAAGAGGGATGATCCCTTTTCTCCACCTCTGGTTCATTTATAATCGACAGGTAATCGTTCTTATTTTTCCTTATGTGAGTCACTCGAATTCGGGCTTCTAGTATATGCCCACTACCTACATCAGCTCTATCGGCGCTAGTCCTAGGGTTGAGGATGGTGAGGAGGTAGCACAATAATCAAAGCTCGATAACTTCTAGAACTTACTATAGATACAAATATACCAACAAAACAATGTACCCAAAAATATATACAAAACATAAAATTGAACTATGTCGCGCGTACCGAACCTCTAGGAGTAGCGCAGCTCCGCTGAGATCTAGGTGTTCGACATCTACTCTCTTCGCTATCCCAAGAAAGATCGAACTTCTCTCGTGTATTTGTTTTTCCCGAAACGTGTACAAGGTATATCAGAGAAGATTAAGTAAATTTCATGCTACAAGGACATTGAGAAGGTTATATAAGAAAGATGACTTGAAATTCCCAAAAGAAGATAACTTCCTGAGTCAGGTATAGGTTAGTCAGGGGACGAAGGATTATTGTTTTTTTTTGAAGAAGTTGTTCGTGGAAACGGTGGATAGAAAAAATGTTAATGTGAGGAAAGATGGCACATACTTTTTCGAAAGTTCGATAACAAAACTGCATGTCCGTAGTGAATTCAGATACACTAATCATGTGTTAAATAAAACGGAAAATCAACAATTTCATAGATAAATATACTTCGACTTCACGAATTGACCTAATAAGAGTCAAAAGAGACAAAATGGGGGTACACAATACATGAATACATGTTTTGAATCCAATTTACCATGATCCTAGTATTTTATCAATCTTTAAATCTAAGATTATAAACTAATAGTTCAAATTTTATCTATGTTTTTTTTTAAATATCTTAATAACGAAATATCGTTAAAGTACACATTCCCAGAATGTTTATCTGTTTAACTTTATTTAAAATAAAATATCCACCTCGCTGAATTCAACCCATAAACACATTATTTTTTAATTTTTAATGAATTGGGATTCAACAAAATCATAGAAAAACAAAACTAGGACAATGTAAAAACGAGCTACCGACTTTAATATGAGGAATATTAAAAATGATCACCTTAATCTTATTTTATTATTTGCTCCTTAAAAAAGTATTTGAAAAATATTGCACGTTACGTAACTTATCGGGTATATGAAAAGCAAGCTTATAATTTTTGTAAAGTTGGAAACTAATAGCTTTATATTGAAACTCGGATTATGTGAAAGCTAGGAATTTGTTGTAGAAGGAAAAATTGTCAATGTCAATAATATTTATTTGTAATGCTCTTGTCGTACTACCTGCAGCTACTTAAGAAACCAAAAAATCTTATAATATATTGCTGAAAAAATCTTTAACATTAACCGACTTCCGTTGATCAATCACCTTAGGTGAAGGAATTAATTTGTAGTAAGAGAAACTATTTTTGATAACTTTTTAGATACACAAAGATTTATATACTAAACGACTTATATACTAACTATTACCTGTAATTTTGTTACTCATTGTGGTTTTGCTCTATATATTGAAATTTTATTCTATTTGTATCTTTATTTAGTTATTTTTCAGTTTGTTATTTAGTTTGCACAAGATTTTGTCTACAGATTGTAACAATTTTTTGACAATAAAGCATTTCTCTCTCTATTATGAACAAATAAATTCAACATCATATTTGTTTAATAACCCTTGTCTTCAAATTGCATATATAAATATAAAAAAATTTATCATAAAAATGCTACAACTAAAAGATAAATGTATCAAGTGTGAGACACCCTGTATAAATGTAACTGATAGACCTCAATTTACCTACCCATTTTTACCCGGAGTGTACAGCCAACTGCCTACATAATGCCAACAAGAGCCACAGGGTAGGAAGGGTAGAGGGGTAAATAAAGTTGCTCTGGAGTGGAAGGACCGGTGATGATTGGCACACCCCTTATCGTCGACTGGACACTCACCCTCGCCCTCACCCACTCACCGATTCTTTTGTGATATTTACCTGACAAAATGGTTGCAAAAAAATGGATAACATATCGATTTAGTAGTATCACATTTGTTAAATATTATTAAGAATATTATATAAATAACATTTTAGAAGTGAAAGGAAGTTCTATCGATGCATTTGTCTCTTCATTGCATTTATTTATTTTATTTCGTTATAGAAATGTGTAAAAAATTCATTTGAACTACAGGTCATACTTGTACTTAAGTTCAGATATAAATAATGCCCTGAAGAAGGAAAAGTATTCGTCTTTGGGGATGTCTTTGAACTAACTGTTAAGATGTATCTAAGAATATTGTATGCTTTATACTTTTATTGATGAGTACAGATATATCTCCTCATATTATTTGTTAATTTGAGTTTTTAACTAATAATACCGGTTTTTCGGTCATGAACATAAATTGGAGCCTCTTCTATAATCAAAATAGCAGCGGGTCTATTTTACTCACAGTTGTGGAAATAGGATAATTAGAGGCATAATATTTTGTGTAGTTGACAAAATGGTTTTGTAAGATATTTGGGAATATACTTGTTCATATAAGGTGAAATTAATCAGGAAACATTAAAAATGGAAAGAGATACATTAGGATTTATGGAATGCAATCTAACCTCAGTTTGTCATAGACCACAGCTAGAGACTCTCACTTGGGAAGTGGTATTAAGTCTCAATAGAAGTATAGAGAATAAACACAAAATGAAATATCACATTTTCAATATTAAAGAAAAAAACTAGAAAATATATCTACGAAAAGTGAGGTGAAAATATTATCATTATGATTAGATACATGGATACATCATTTAAATTGAATATAAAAGTACAAAATTGAATTGAAATTGAAAATTAGATTGTATTACTGAAAGATCAAATCAATTTGGAAAATAGTAAAGGATATGAGTCTATAATTTGCTGAACAAGATATTTGGATGTAAGTAGTGATAGTATTTTGAAGGAACCAAAATAATAAAATTAGGGACAATCTTCAACAATCACAATGTAGAACATTAAAGAAAAATTGAAGGACATACCTACATAATTTAAACATTATACTCATAAAACAACATAAACAAGTACATATTGTGTTTTTTTGCACACTAGATCCACACGAAGAAAAGTAAGAGTTGATAATTCTGATTAATAAAATTGAAATCGAAACCTTCATTCAGTAATTTCCAAAATTACTTGGCAGACATCCGGTGCCGTTTACATACTTCTGCATATTCGCTGCAGTCGGCTTTTCCATATCTAGAAATTTAAAATATTGGGAAAATTATCAAACATATATGTTTTCATGAGTTTTGATATTCATGAAATGAAAATGAATCAGAATATCAGGTTATTTTATTTGAAAAATGTATCGAAAATTTGGTTAACCATCATGGTGATTATACAAATTATTGACGGTATTCAAATAATTCCTGTTGTCATTAATAATTGTAAATTTTTCGATTTATAGATGATTTTTTCGAGATACTTAGATCTGTTCTAACAATAGGATGAACATATCAATTGGGTTTTCAAAATAGGTGTTTGATTTTATCTGTGTATCATACGAATTGGCTTGTTACGTGTATTAGAGCTCAAGTTTAAAATTGGTTGTCAACCTTCCATTAAATTTGGAAATTTCATTGAAATATGAGTCTTCAGTTCACAAGTCCGTTCCATCTTCAATAGGTACTAACCGGAGAAAGAAGATTAAAAGTAAGTTTTAATAAATTTATAGTGAAAAGTACTGAAGAATATAATCATAAAAATAAAGTTTTGTAGGCACTTTAAAAAGCGAATTTGGAAAGATATGAAAAAAATGTATCAGTGAGTATAAAAGAATACATTACTAAAATTTACTAAATCTTAAGAGGACGTTTTGAACTCGAATAAAATAATTTTATGATGAGTTTGGAAGTGACTACTGCACCACCATAATTAATTATCGAAAGAAGAAAATTATTTGAATAAAAAACGTAACAGGCTCATTGGTGTGTTACACAAATCATCTCTTAGCTATAAAAAATCAGTCACTAGTTTAGAAAACCACATATTTTTAAAAGACAATATAAAAACTAATTATCCTGAAAAAAATGATTGATAAAACTTGACAAACAACATAAATGAGTATAATAACTGACACCACATAAATTAGAATAGAATTATATACCACTAAAACACCAGTAATCAGTTTATTTCAATAAATATGCCATTAGTATATATGAAAAAGGATAAAACGAACTATCAGCATAATTTGGTAGTCGAACAACAAGAATGTATTTGTAATAATTGT
Source organism: Diorhabda carinulata (assembly GCF_026250575.1). Classification (NCBI taxonomy): domain Eukaryota; kingdom Metazoa; phylum Arthropoda; class Insecta; order Coleoptera; family Chrysomelidae; genus Diorhabda; species Diorhabda carinulata. The sequence continues at coordinate 9,760,774 of NC_079464.1, read as the reverse complement.
TATTTTATTTAGATAGGACAAAGATCACAATATTTGGAAGTCAAAATGCAATTGATATAATTAGAAAGAGTAAAAAAGCATTGTACCTCGAAATATCAAAGCTAAATGAAGATCGAAGCTATTCGTATACAATATATAACTTTGTATCATAAACTGCATATAATAATAATATATTTCAATTCAAATTTTTATCCGGGTTTTTTTGAATATTGAAACATAAATCAAGAATTCTATTCTATATTGATGACTACTGAGAATATTTTAATACTGTCAGTGTGAATATTCATGTCAATGATAAAGGTCCAATTTGTTTGTAAAAAATATACATGGTGTTTCTAAATTAATGCCAAAAAATTCAGGTGATTGCTTATATGAAATGTAGATGGGTATTTGCCATAACAAAGTTTCCTCAGCCCAATCAGAGACATCACCTTTGAAAGGTGGTAACTAAAATCGAGTTTTTATTTTTTTTTAATTTCTGAAATGCTAAAAACTTGAAATTCTGTCATTTTCGTGCACTCACAAAGGACTAACCATGTTTTTTTGGATATCCCTGTTTTATTAAAAAAATTATAAATTATGGTATTGCAGTACACTTCATTCGAACTGCTAGGCAACATTTAGATACAACATATCCCATCTATTGGATTGGTCGAGGAGGGCCCCAACTGTGGCGTCTTCGATCTCCAGAGTTAAATTTTTGTGATTTTTGTTTATATGGTTAACTTAAATCATACGTGGACATGACACCCATAATTGATATCAACAATTTGAAGATTCGTATTCAAATAGCGTGTGACACCATAAGAAATAAACCTCAATTCCTTGAACGTGTACGGCAATCCATGACACTAAGGCTACGTTCATGTATTCACTTCCTGAATTTTATCGCATGAATTTAGAAATACTCTATTTCTAACGTAGAAATAATGATAAAAAAGGTTGGAAAGTGCGAAAATGTAATATTTTTGTCGGGGAATAGATTCGTTCAACTTTCATCTTTATCTCGGCATCATGGAACTAAAGATATTTAAATAATCACGGAATTTGATGGGTTTCTTAAGGTAGTGTTTTGTTACTAACACTGCAGCTGTTACATATTAGCGACATCCATTGCACAGGCGCTCAAAACTAAATGAAAATTGATACCTAGGTTAAAAAAATGATGTATTAAAATTAAATAAGGCAGATCTGCCTATATTAACTTCACCTATATACGTGTGAATAATAAACTGGATTAGGAATAAAACAAAAAGGAAGCAGAGGAACCGAAACTAAAATAGAAAAAAAATTCTTGACTACTAGGAAGAAACTTACAACTTGCTATTGAAACTGAATTTGTAGTTTACAAACAAATATACAAACCGGTATGAACTTATGGTTTAGGCACAATCTTTTTTATTAGTGGAAGGATTTATGCTTATCTGCTTTATGAGTCCAAAACCGAATATCGAGAAATAAAGATAATGCCTGTTGGTATCTCATCAATTATGCTCTGTTCCGTGAAGTCGAAAAAAAAATATAAAAGGTTGATGCAGGTCACAACTTCACAACCACATACCTAAACAATGGAATTTTTGGATTTCTAGATAATTAAGACACAGACTTCAGGCTCAAACGCACCAACCCTTATCAACTTGCTGAATTCATAGATGATAGTAATTTATGTATCAAGGCACTAAAGTCATACTTTTTGTCACAAGGCTGATCAGTTGCCCAGTCGTATAGATGAGGCGTTTAGCCGAAGCAACTAATCAGACGAGTTACAAAAAAAACTTTAGTGTTGCGATTTATATCATATTTTTTTTCAAATTCACCCAGATTCAAAAATACTTACGAAAATATTTGGAATTGTTGGAGCAGAATTTCATTTATATATATTATTGGTAATATAACAGTTTAAATTATTAGTATTTTCAAAAAATTGTAATCTGGTTGACGAGTAAACGACAGCTGTCGGAACATACAGCGGTTGACAGTAGAGTTACCTCGGTGCCTACGCATTAAAAAGAGTTTTTCTACGACCGTGCGTTTTAACCCACTTTCCCGCACGCATTTTAGTTTTGAAAGTGTCACTTTCCCGCACTAGTGCGGGAAAGTAAAATTATGCAAATTTTGACTTTATTAGATAGTTTTTTACTTCTGAGATTATAACTATTGTTACTACAGGTAAATAAATATTTACGAAATAGTCCATCAAATAAAATTTAAACTTTTTCTAGCTTTTTGTAGCATTTTTAATTTTTTGAAAATATAAAATAATACAAATATTTTTTATATAACCATGTAATTCTTACTAAAACGTCAAAGTTGTTCAAAACGTCTAGAAAGTGACCGAATATGTGGAATCTTCTTTTAAATTAAACCACATTAAACCGAATCTGATACAATAATATTAATGGATTCGTACGACGAAGAACTTCCCGAAGCCATTTTGAAGGCTGCAAATGAAACTAATTCCGAGCTGTTACCTGCCAAATGACTTAAAACCGTTGCCGTCATCGTCATCTTTATGGGACCTGCAACCGATGCCATCCTCATCGACGTCATCTACCTTCCAGTTGAAACCAAATAACTCCACTGGACCGGCAATTCTCACTAGTCTACAGAATACAACAAATTGTGTTTTCAATATTAATATTTATAATAATTAGTAGTTTTTAGTTAAAGTTTTGTATATTATTATGTTTGTTTTTGAAAAATGGGTTGGTATACTTTTTTGTATATACGGTCGTAGAAAAAATAATGTTCCTAACTCATGCGTAAAGTGTCTTTCCCGCACTTGACCGCTTGCCCGAACTCCGCTCCGCGTCGTTCGGGACAACTGCAGTCGCGTGCGGGAAAGAATCACTTTCCGCACTTGTTAGGAAAATAGCTATTTCACTGTCGATTTCTCTCGATCAATCGGCATTAATGTTTCATTTTACTGCTATATATTGAATAAATTGAACCATAATTCGCGAGAACAAAGCATTTCATATTGATCTGTAGAATTTGATCATAATTTTGAGTTCTTTATTTCGATATTATGATAATCGTCAAAAAACAATTAATGTGTTCAATATTCCAATGTTATAACATCTGTAAGCTATCGCTTTATAGTTGAAACTAAATAAGATTTTTAGAACAATCTTTCAATCGAAATTAAGAACTAAACTATTCAAGTACCTATGTCATGAAATATTTTTTTAATATTAAGAGAATCATATTACAGAAATTTTAATCCATATATGTTTTCACATCCCCAATTTATAATCCAAAATGGAAAATAATCGATCAAAAACGCTTTTCTATTTGAAACAAAAACATTATATATGCATATGTTATTTACTTAGTGTCACATACAAAACAGATTCTCCCATTCGGGTGAATAGCCTGTCTGTTTTTTATATACATAAATGCAAGAAGGGCTGAGGGCAGGGATTCAAATCTCGTCAGACAAAAAAAAACGTTAGGGGTGAATATCGTCCCCAGTTACATTTATTAATATAGCTATTCCCACGACATCTATCGCTGAGTAGTACAAACCAGTAGTTGTTATTTTGAAAACGACTGGTTCTGATGCCTGCTAATTACTACGAGGGTATCAGATTTGTTCAGGTAAATTATAATGTAGTTCGGAGGCTAGAATGTTTTGCGTAAGTAAGTATGATGGGAGAAATGAATAAATAACCGTTATATCTTGGATAAATAAACAGAGGGATGTTGTGAAAAAATACATTGTTGTATAATTGAAGAATAATTCATGTTTTATAAAAAATATATTACTTTTAATTGAATGTAATATAAATTAATGTTGCACTCAAAAGGAAAAAATGCAAAAATAAAACTGAGCATTTTTAAAACTTGTATGGTAGTGCAATTTCTCTAATTTCTAATAGTAGTTTTATGACCAGGATATGGCAATATAAATGACTAATTAGGGCTTAACTGATTCTCAATGTATACTTTTCAGTACAATAAAGCTATAATAAAGCTCTAAAATTTCAGTAAAGCTAGAAACTTGAAATTCTGTAGTTCTCGTGAACTCGTAAAAGACTAACCAAGGGTATTTTTTCAAAATACCCGTTAAATTATATTATATATAATCGTATGATTAACTACTTTTTCTCAGTTTTCAGGCTTCACATTTTTTAGTCTCAGAAAACACTTGTTCAACATTTCAAAGAATTTCTTTTTCTTGGAACTTCTCCTTTTATCTGTGTCCATACCAATTCAATCGGGCTTAGTCCGCAATGACATTGTGAAGACTTAAGCTTCGAAATTCCACGGATTACTACAATTTCATGAATTTCATATTTTTTTAATTTTTCCTTATGAAGAGAACCGAGATGAAACATAATATTCTTCTATAAATCTTTTTTAGCCCCTTGATTGAGGGCAATTCTTCAAAAACATCAGAATTTATGTCCCTATGGTAGTTACTGTAACGAGTAGATTCAAAATTCAATAAGCCACAGTTAACAAAACCATTTGAACTGCCGATGTATTCTGTTATCAGTCTGCATCCCATTCCTTTTGGTGGATTTAAACCAGTAGGAAAATTATTTGAAAAAGCCACTTTACGACTTGTAACAGTTTTAACTAGCCAAAATTTATTTGGTGTTTGTCCCTCATTGATCCATGTTTCATCTAAATGAAATTTATTTCTTATTTGCTATTCTTTCGTAGTCCTTAGGTAAATTATTCTACAATATAGTTTCTTTTCATCAAAACAGACTTTCAGAAATACTTTTTCCAGTGAAAATCTATTACTTTAAAATAAAAAGTTTTGTCTTCTGTCGGAAATACTTGAAAGAGAAGAAAGAGAGAGAGAAATGGTTTATTGCCAAAAAATTGTTACAATTTGTAGCCAAAGCTTGTAAAAACTAAAAAAAAAAAACATTAAAATAAAGACAAAATAAATAAAATAAAATTTCTATATACAGAAGAAAACCACAATGAGTAACAAAATTATAGGTAATAATCAGTATATAAGTCGTATGTAAGTCCATAATAAAAATTAAACCAGTATGCAGCATGTCCGAAATTAAATATTATTATTAGAATAGAAGTCGTTTACAGGGTAGAAGGCACTTTCCAGTAAATATGCCCTCAAATTATCGCGAAATGCGGGAAAAGATGATATCGAGTCCTAGAGATGGACACACATACGAACTTTTGAATAATTATTATCAATAAGACACAACGAAAAACCATCACCAACATTTAAGATTTTCCGAAATGAGCTAATGCTTACTATTATAAATGTGAAAGCGTGGATGTTTGTTACGCTTTCACGCAAAAACAACTTGACGAATCATCATGAAACTTTGTACACATATTCTGAGAGGTACTAGAAGTAACAAAGTTTACTTTTTATTAACAAAAAAATATTAAATACTTATAATCGACGTACGATATTACCGATGGTCAAGTCAATATCTATTTAATCCATACATCCAATTCAATTGACTATAGTTTCAGCTGTTTGGAATTTTTGGGGTTAGGTACAAGTGACTGTCACTGAAAGCGTTTGTGTAAAAAAAGCCTTTGAAGCGTAAATCTACATTATCTAAAAATGCGTCACGGGCCCGTGAAGCAAAAAATGAAGTGGTTAATAAGATTAACACCGACATTTTAAAAGATGTGCAAGGAGAAATGAAGGAATATTCGTCGATGGATACAATTATGGATACGGAACTAAGTATTTCATATCCTGTCGAGTTTTTAAATTCTCTTGAACTGTCAGGTGTACCGCCACATAAACTTCAATTCACCCTAAATGTACCAGTATTGCTGATGCGCAATCTAGATGCTCCTCGGCTATGTAATGGAACAAGGCTTCGTATAACAAATTTGGAGCAGAATATACTTGGTGCTACTATTTTAACAGGTATCGGCAAGGGAGAAAGTGTTATCATACCTCGAATTCCAATAATTCCTAATGACCTTCCTTTTCAATTTAAAGAGTTCAGTTTCCGGTCAAGCTTAGCTTTGCTGTTACTATAAATGAAACACAAGGGCAGACATTACAGGTAGCAGGAGAGCATTTAGAAAAGCCATGGTTCTCTCATGACCAACTATATGTAGCGTGTTCACGTGTATCTAATGTCCGAAATTTACACATATTTGCACCCAAAGAAAAAACTTATAATATAGTCTACAAAAATATTCTAGATTAATACTCAGCATTTTATCTTTTTAATTGTTACAATTCGAAACTATTTATTTTTGTTACAGGAAAGTATATTTTAACATTTGATATTGTATTTCAATAAAGCAACTTCATTGTATGTGCACCTACCTATATAATCTGTGCGCTCGACTCACGTGCGCTCGATACACGCATTCCAATCGAGCTTTGCCACATGCTTATGTTGTTATCATCCAACAGGATATATCTTGCCCAATATGAGAGTGAACATGGGAGTTAACGATAGTTACTATACTAGAAGAAAAATTAGAGCTACTACTCCAAAGTTTGAGAATCCTTATGTATTTTATATTGTTTGTCATTAATTTTTCCATTGTAAGAAGATACTGTTTGAGCGCTATCCGTGGAAGTTTCTGTGTTGCTTTGTGACAGTCGAAAAAAATGCATCCGCTGGTACACATCAAACTACAAGGATCAGTCTGAACAGAGAATTTCACCTGAAAAATTTGCTTCTAATAATACTTAGACTATCTTATCGACCGGAAATATGATGGCACCATTTTTTAAGATTCTTAAGGTGTGGTCTACATCGTATATTTGGAAAAACTTATAGAGCAGTAGTATATGAAGTGCTCTTTCACCCAGATAACGCACCAGTTCAGACTTCTGTCTCCGAAACGGACAAATTAGCAGATTAGGCTACGAATGCTGCCCCATTTACCGTGTTAACGGTGTTGCTGTATCACTTCCCATATCGCTATTTACTTTATATACATTTTTTCCTTACACGTTTTCCTTTCACCATTGATAACTTGAATATGAATAAATGAAAGAATTTGTGATTATCATAATGATGACAATCAAATATAGTTAAAATCATCTAAGTTGAATTCTAATTCACTTACCTATGCAGGTTCATAACTATTGTTTGCATTCTAATTTTCCCATAGTAAGAAAAAAATAGTTATCTACTATAATATACAGAATTTTAGCTTGAAGTTGTATTGTTAGATAGAACACCGAAAGTATTTTTCCTGTGTATAATTCACAATTTTTTCTGCGTCGAGCAAAATAATGATTTATTATTAAAAAAATGCATCGTATTATTACAATATTCAAGTCGGAAAATTCTCGATGTGTATTGTGAAATCATATTGTACTCATAACGACAGTTAGACCTGCGTTGCTAAGAATACTTTCAAAGTAATCAAATAGGTGTCAATTTAATTTTGTGACATGATTTGAAAATTGTGAACTTATTGGTTGTTTGAAAGTTATTTTGAAAACCTTAAAGTAAAAAATGTCTGACTCCGAGGTTTCTTTGACTCCACTGGAAATAGTAGAAGAAACCAAAGTAGCGTCACAAAAATGATTGTCAGCTAAATCGCGAAGCCGCGTATTCAAGAGACGGTGTGATTGGCTTATTTTTCGAAATTGAGGCAACAACAAAAGCCATAAACAGTGTGGTCGAATCATTCAATAGTCAAAAGTATGTTATAATACAAATAATGAAGGCATTTCAAAATATTTCGAACTAATTACACTTCTGGGAGAGGCTACAAGCCCAAGAAAGCTGCTATTTTTAGGAGTATACAAATAAAACATTTTTCAAATAAAGCTTCCTAGGAAGTTTATCCAATAGTCAATTGAAGGAGCTTGATATTGAATGATGACGAGAATGAGAATGATACTGAAGATTCGGGGACGTTATTATTTGAGAAACTTAAAAAAACAAAGAATGATGTGAACAGCAGATTTGATGTTACTGAAAAATATATTAAATTATATATCACAATAAAAAATATTGTACAGTTTTATGAGATATAGTGGCTAATTTTCTTCAGCTTGAAACTCATAAACAGGTCATTCATTTCGAAAATCGTTTGCTACACTTTTAGTTGAATCTAGAGGAGGCTTGATGACATTAAAGAAATATGGTGGTTGGTCAAATGGTAGCACACAGGGCAAAAATAGCTAATATAGTGCTTAGAACTTGTGATAGTGCTGAAATAATACAAATTTTGCGAAAAAGTATCTCAACGGAAGTTGAGATGGTAGGAAGAAATATTTTTTAAAATTCAATAGTTACAACGCGACTACTTGAGAACTAGGGACTACAGAAGTTTTGACAGGTTAAAAGAATAAAAATATTGTTGAAATCTTTATAAGAAAAAAGCGCGAGCTTTAAAATTCTAATACTTAAAGATTAAAATCACTATTTTGAAATCTATTAACTACGTCGTGTGGAGTAAATCGTTGCGACACTGGATTTTTAATAAAGCTGTTTGGATCCCTTCAAGGCTATAACTACAGTTTTCACTTGACTTTTTAATTTCCTTTTTAAACGAGTTAACCTATTAGGCACAAACCAAGGAGCATCGGTGATTACTCAAGAGTTTTTGCTTGGACCTTTCAATAATTTTCATATTCGAGTTTGATACTGAGCCTCAGGTTGCACTTTGTATGATTAGCTTGGTTTGAGAATAACTTTGTATATCAAGACTTTGTTTTCAAGAGATAGCTTGGAGTTTCGTTCGATAATCCAATAGAGTTTATGCAGCTTGACGCCAAGTTGTTTCATTTTAGCGAAGGTGCGTTTTTCCCACATTAGTCTTCGGTTTAAGTGAATTCCAAGGTATTTTACGTCTTACTGTTGTGGTATTTCCTTGTCGTTTAGTTTCATAGATAGGCAATTTCCTCTTCTATTTGGAAATGTTATATGTACTGATTTTGTATCATTGACTTTTATTTTCTACAATTTTAGCCTTACTTGTAGACTATCCTGGTAAAGCTAGGATGCTATTTGAGAGTCTTCATGCGAAAATAAATCTTCGGCATATGTGGCCGTTAAAATGTTGTTAGAAGTAGGCAAGTCCGACATGTATAGTAGGTGAAGAAAAGGACCCAGTACACTTCCCTGTAGAACTTTTATGAGATGGAACTTCGAGTGTTCATGTTGTCATTTAACAAGGAATTGGCGATCAGTTAAATAGGATTAAAGGATGAGAAAGAGGTTCAGGGGAAAGAGCTTCCTTATCTTATACATAATGTATAAATATAATCTCAACACAAGAAAATTTGACTGTTGTAATGAATAGTTTCAGGAACGTAGCACTCATACAATTTACATTTAATAATTATACTTTTGATATAAAGGTAATGTAATTTTATTGAATGAAATTATATAATTAAATATTCCAAGAAAAGTAGTTATTATTTCCCCGGAAAAAAGTAATTTCAGGAAAAGAGACATTTCGTTACCTGTCAATAGAGATAAAATATCAAACTTTTCGGCCGTTACAGTAAAACATACTTTCCCTAAAACAAAACAGTGCTAAACAAAATATGAAATTTTAGAGACAGATGCTACGGTATACTCGTCACTATTTGGAGCCTTAGAAGTTATCAAGATTTTGCATTTCGATTTACGTCACTCAAGTCTACATGCCCATACGTGTTAGCGGAAGGAGTTTTGATTGCTATTAACAAATATAGCTTCTGTCTTTGATTATGGGACTCCGATATATCCTCTACTCTAAAGTCTGTTACTTAACGTAACGCAAAAATAATTAATTGTATATGTATTATATGTAGACGTATAAATACTTCTTGATTGAATAGAAAATACGGTTATATAACATTTTGAGAACAAAGATCAATTAAACTTCCCCATTCCATTAATAGGAAAGCCGTAGTCGAGCAAGTTGGAATACATTTAACATTATAAACTTGGCATTTCAAAGCGTCATGTATGAGTTTATAAAGTTTCGGTGGACCACTCATCAAAGGCCCGCCGTTCTGTACACCAACTTACTTCGAAACAAAAGCTTGAGAAGGAGTTTGTCAACAAAATTTCGAAATTTCTGGTTTACAGAGACGATTCTCTCCCTCTACCCTTGGAACGTCCTCGTCTTCACGGTAGTTTGGGTATTGAATTCAGAACTACCAATCAAAACAGTCCGACTGTTATCATTTCCATTTAGTGTAACTGACGGTCTATAATAAAAAGATTGATATGAAACTACATCTATATCAACTATAAATAATATATTCTAGCACAATTTTGATCCCCACTATTCGAATATGAAAACAATGGAAAACTTATAGCCATGACCTGATTAATTTTCATTGTTTTGGTTGGAAAAACTCTTTATCTTGAGCTAATTGTTTGTGAAATATCTGGAACCGTCGATGGAATACTTCACAAAATCTCGCATATACGAGGAAGGGCTATTAAATAGCGAGGTTGACGAAGCTACAGAAGAAGTACACATGCACCGAGATCTTATGTTATAAATACAGTAGCTCTCGCTACTATAAATAAATAGGCCGTAGCCGTCATTTGCATCTGAGTTGTTTTGTCAAAAAAATTGTTAGTATTATAGTATAGCAACAAATTGTGATATACTCTTATGATTCAAAATACAACATTTCAAATGGCAGTAGACAATAATATTGAGTGTACTAGATTGTCAATGGTTTTTCTAATTTGATTACGTCCAATTATTTGAGGCGAGGTCCGTTTGTGTCGTTATAAATGTCATTAAATTGTTACGGGTTATGAGATGATATATGTTATTATAGCTTAAATTAGGCTGCAAAGTTGTGAATTTTCATTTTTCATAAGTTAAACACTGTTGGGTTGCAATAGATCACGGTTCTTATAGAATTGGTTTTGTCTTTAATGAAAAAAATCTATAGTATGTACTGTCCGTTGTACCCTTAATAATATTATCCTATATAAATATTGGAGTATACTTTGACACCTTTTTTAAAATCAGTATGAAATTATTCCTATTTCCTATAGCAATTTTTTAACGCCCATATTCCTTGTATATAAGTTGTTCGCAATTGTAGACCCTTCTTTCCCAATTTTATAGTAGGTAGCAAGCACTCGCGTCTTTTAAGTTCTAGTTTTGGATACCTTTCATCTTAGATTTCTTCTTCGTCTACATTAACTAATTCTCAACTAGTATATCCTCCAAGTTTTGTAATTTCTTCATCTCAATACAACACAATTTTTATTTCTTTTATATTGTTCAATTACCCATTTCCTTTTTTTAGAACTAAGAAGAGTTTTTGAGTTTCTTCACTGTCTTAATTATGAAAATTCAGTTTCTTCAAATTTTTCTGCAAGTTCATAGCTCATAGCTGGTAGGTATTACACATTCAAACCCGGAAATTTTTTTAGTTTTGTACACAAATATAAATATTAACGTATGATTAACATATGATAGACCTTTAATAACAATAAGCAACTCTCTGTTCGTTGGGCCTTTTTTACGATAGCTGACAGGAATAGGATTTTTTTTCAGTCAAATTTGGTATATTTGGTATATTTAGTATATTTGGTATCTTAAGGAGTTGTCGCGAGTTATAGGATGCGTTGTCTATAACGATTACTGACTGTGGTGGAATGTTAGGTGAAAACTTTGCAAATAATTCTGCTGTCATATCTTCATGATAATCAATTGCACAGTTTAATTTTTTTTTGTATTTTTCAGCGTGTACTATTATAATGCGTTTCTCTTGTCATTGAACGATCCTTGAATATTCGGTTATTGCCATCAGTTTATTCATTTTTTTATGTTTATAACCACATGCTGACAAAACTTGACCCACTATTTCTAAACTAGTTTAATTGTATTCTGAATAATATGCAATTTTCCAGCTTGCTGTGTTTGTATATCTAAATCTTTATTATTAAATTAATACCTGTCTATATTCTCACTACACTGTGCAATTGCATTTTCTTCATTCGCCCATTGTAATCTCACTAAGCCACGCCACTGCTTATCGCAGACTGTCTGGCAGGAATATTTCGAAGGAATTGTGTACATATGCCTTCCGACAGCTTCGGCAAATAAAAATACATTTATGTTTACGACTCTATATTTTAATTAATTAATTAATTTTATATGGGAAGTAAACATTATTTTTCATTTCTCAATTTAGTATGAGTGCCGTGAGTATTCATGAAATATTGATTGTTTCTCGCACAACTGTCTTCTGCAATTGATATTGAAAGAGCTATACTTATCAATATAGTCTGATATTTATACTATTGAATACTTTTTTTTATTTAGAAATATTTATCAAGGAATATAAAGTTCAAATTAGTATTACTTTTGAGTACCATAATGGCTCGAATTTTAATACAAATATGCAAACTTATCAATCTAAATGTTAAACAACATTATTTCAGAATAATTGATACTCGTGAGAGTTAACCGAAGGAAATGCTTTCAAATGGAAAATGTTAGTAGTTCACCTCGTGTGCGGCTGTCATTTCCTTAAATTTACTTAAATTAAATTCACAACTTTCCTTCCACGCCCACGGGAAATGTACATTCACGCATTTTCATTTCCGAACCGAGGCAGAAGAACAGAATATAGTTTCGAAATTTTGATGGAATGAAAAAGGGAATCAAGTTTCTTGTACTGCTGATACAAATCAAGAAACAATGACAGCATGATAGAAATCATACTAATTCTTGGTAATATCGAAACGTGATGCACTTCTGAATGAACTTGTTACTCAATTTTCTTGTAAAAGTTGGATTTTTAAAAAGAATTATGCAAAACTGATATTAAGATAGGATTAACAAATAATAGTAGATTGGAATTCACAACCTCATTAAACAAATAAAATTTTAATTCAATATTTTATAATATATTGAACATTTCCCCATTTTGGAAAATCTTAGATGTTACTGATGGTTTTTCTTATTGTCTTAATGATAATAATTATTCAAAAATTCGTATGTTTGACCATATCTAGAACTCACTTCGGCAGATGCACGAAATGTTTTCTAAATGTGCCTGTGCGCTCGACTTAAAGAGGATCCTTCGGATCTTTCAAAATGTGACTGAAATCAGCACAAAGCGAGAATATGTTACTTCCTTAAAAAATATAGAAAATATATTAAGATCTTCGTCACTTAAAATATGGGATGGAAGGTGCTTCTCTTTACCTGTTTCGTACGCGGGGAATACTGAATCTTGATACATTTTAATGTCTCTTTGTAATGTTAAATCCATCATCCAGTATGCTGAAGAAATCCCATTTTCTCATTTCATCTAACATACGAGGATATATTGAAAAATTCTTAGCCTACTGTAGAACCAAACAAAATTTCAATGTCAAAATATTTTAGTACTCAACATGCAACGTCTCTAGACCTTTAAAAAAATGTTTCTTCTTGCTTTGCAAACCAGACCTCCACAGTTTTTATTACCTCCTCTTTGGAAGACAATTTACGACCTTTTAAACTTTTTTCCGGTTGAGGAAAGAGATGATAGTCAGACGGAACCAAATCTGGTGAATCACGAATTTTTTTCATGGCAAAATGAGGTTTGTTTGCAGGGGCGTTATCCTGCAAAAACAAAACACCTTTGGATAGTTTTCCGCATCTTTTCCTTTTGATTTTTTTCCCGTAGAGTGGTTAGTAATGTCGAATAGTAATCTACAGTTATTGTTCTACCCTTATCCAAAAAATCAATCATGATTACTCCATGGCAATCCCAAAAAACTGATGCAAGAACTTTCATACAATTCAAACATTTGGAGATCCATTTTCCAGCAATTTTCTCATGTCTAAATTGACGTGAACTATATGATGAACTCATGTCATGATATTTTCGGGGACTGGTACAGAAACTGGTCTTCCCAATCGGTCATCACCTTCAATGGAAAATTTACCTCTTTTGATGCTTGCATTCCAATTTTTCACGGTTGCATACGAAGGACATTGATCACCAAGAGTATTAAGCATCTTCATAAACCTGCTTACCTCTTAACCCTTTTAAATACAGGCACTTGATGATGGCTCAATACTCCAATTTTTCGATTTTCACGATTTCGGTGGACATCTTTTTTCTTTTAATTTATTGCGTAACTCTGGTTCACTTTTTTGACGTCAAACTTTACACTGACACTTCTAATAAGTTATTGTTCGTTGCTATGGTAACGCAATATTTTGTTTATGCATGGAACTGGTCTAAGCTAACTAGATATCAATACATCCTCGTATTAAATTTAAATATATCAAGTAATAATGCGTCCTAACTTCTCTATTCTGTTTGAAATTATTTTCATTGTATCAGCGTTATAGATTAAAGTCGAGATTGATTCCAAACATAGTGCAAATTATCCGTCTTCGTCCATTTTTAATGAATCTGGCTTTGGTAAATTTCCTGCAATGACAGCCGCTAACCGAGATTATTAAGATAGTTTGCTCGAACATGTGAAGTCAGTAAACGAGAACAAAATAGAATCGAAAGCTATGTGGCAGAGGAGTAACTTGGAATATCGAGTTAGCTTGGATGTGGGAGCCCGAGGTAGACTGGATGCAAGTAATTTCTGGGTCTGAATCTCTCGATTGCCAATATGCATGTATTATTGCAATTTGTAGAATAATTTCCAAAGGCAATCTAAAATAGAATTTCAAGAACTTAGTAGTCTCATAATAAGATTTTCTCTTATTCTCATCACTACAGAGATCATTTGATTAATGTTCTGCTTTTGAATATATTTTACTTTGTCTACGAATTTGAATAAATTTCATTGTATCAAACAATGATCACACATATTGTAAGATTTCTGATACAGATGAATTATGGGTGATTCCGTTCTAACTGTGATATTCAATGTCCTGTATTGTTTTTTTGTACTAGTCATTAATTAATAATCAATTAATAAAAATTTTGTGTTAATTGAATAATTCTTAAGATATTTAAACATTATTTTTATACAATATAACTTGCCACTTAAAGAAAACTTATACTACATCACTTGAATGTCAGTACCGTGTCATGTCCATTCCTAGAATTTACCGATAAATTATTAATTTTTTTTGTCGTAACAAATGATTTAAACTAATTACCTTATAAATTCTAATGTTTATGATCAAACTGAGGAAAATTGATGCACTTGTTGTTTAATATCTTAAGTTACCATGTCAGTACCGTGGATAAATGAGTCAGTACCGTGGAACTCAAAATCCGACATTTGTGTCTTGCTCGTGATACTTTGAAGTTGTAGTAAATTCCTCTTAGAGTTTTATTTTTACAGTAAAATAGATGAATAATATGCATAAAAAAGTTAGAAAAGTTAAATTTTAAAATCTTGAAATTTTGAATACAAAAAATCACAGTTAGAACGGAATCACCCTTATATGATTTCTTCTCATTAATAGTTATATTTATTTCTGTCGAAAACTGATCACTCATTTTCTATTTTATTAACTAATACAACAAAACATATCATTTGCTCACTTAATGTTAACAGTATAGTTCAATTGTGAAAATAGATGATAGAATATATTCGATTCTGTATATACAGTAACTACTTATAAGGAATCATCATTAAATCAAATATTTTCGATAACATTATTAAAATCAGAAAGAATAACCTTGAAATTTTAGTATTATGATAACCTCACATCTGGATTTGAATGATAAATTTTATAAACATGTGAATAGAAAAAATAATTAGTATGTTTGGTGCTCTCATGCAAACAAATGAGCATTGACTAGGAGATGGTCAATCTCTGCTCGGGGTAAGTTGGAATTTACACTGTCTGATGCATGTTTCATTATCTTCTTCAGATACTGAAGGTAAGCTATAACCTAATGACATGTCTTATACTAAATTTTCCAACCAATAAACCTTCTTTAGCGAAGAAGATTCATTCCAGCGGGAAAACCTCCTTGGTGGCAATCATCACATTTATTCCTTGACTATTAAACTATAGAGTGGGCTGTAAGGAATTGATCCTTTGACCCTATTTAAGCTACTCTTACATTTAGTCAATTCAATGCTTCCAAATGCATCCAACAATTTATTATTGGATTTCTTAAAAATTTTAAATTATTCATATTTATGTCATGATTATGAATGGCAGCGTGATCGGCAATATTCGATTTTTGGGTCCGTCAATATTTCTATCTCTAAGCGCCTAAGAAAGTTCACCTTAAAGGTCCAAGCGTCCGTTTCGTACAATAAGGTGCTGTATACACAGCATTTCACCATCCGGTACCGGATTTTAAGGTCGAATGCTCGGGATGTAAACAATTGTCTCATTTTTAGAAAGACATTTCTTGCTTGCTGGATGCGTAATCCAATTTCTATATCTGGGTCTATATCTTTTGTTTTCCAACACCGCAGATTTTTAAATTTTTTGACATTTTCGATGATGCTATCATTTACATTGATAGACATATAAACCAATTTAACACCCACTCTGTTACATATTCGTTCCAATCCTTTTGTATTGATTGAAAGGTATCAGAGCAAATTTTTTTTGTTCTTCATTTTGAGTTTGGAAAAAAGTGAGACCTTATAGAGATTTCTAAAACCTATGACTACCATAAGTACAGAACCTCGACCAAAGACTTCACTTGAATCAGCATCAGTGGAAGGTAGTGCATCGAACATTTAACTCATGTTCGATGGGATTTAAATTGGTTTCCCAGAGTGATATAAAGGCTAGCTTTTATGAGAGACTCTAATGGTATGAATTGATTCTCCTGTGGTTCCTCTTCCTGTACAATTTAGGATATTGAGGAGCCACAATATCCTCTGTCCAAATATACCGACACGGCAAAATAAAAACAAGATGTTATTTTTTTTATGAACTTATTTCGTTCCAAGGTGAATTTTGATGAGATCAATCATAATTATCTAGTGTCAGGATTGGTAAAAATGATGAACAAAAAACACCTTCTATTGTTAC
Organism: Diorhabda carinulata; assembly: GCF_026250575.1. Lineage (NCBI taxonomy): Eukaryota > Metazoa > Arthropoda > Insecta > Coleoptera > Chrysomelidae > Diorhabda > Diorhabda carinulata. The sequence continues at coordinate 9,743,902 of NC_079464.1, read as the reverse complement.
AGTCATGAACCGTGAGGACTTCTTTGATTTTAAAAATGCATCTGAGAGTTCAATCAACCTATCCAATCTTCAAATTTCGAAAGCACAATGGATCAATATTAACCAAGAAAATCTATGATCTATGATTCGTTAACATTGGAGTATCTCTGAACGAAATAGAGCTTTAGAAAACAACGAAGATCTTAAATAAAAATATCACAAGTAGATCAACTGCCAAAATAAATATTCCAAACCTGACCTGCCTGAAAAAAAAAAACAAAATCTCCTAGCAAAGATTTCTTAGTTGAAGGAAGATGATAGACAATTTTATGAGGTCCTATTAAATTCTGGTTTTTTTCAATATAAGTCGCCCTATTATTAATATTTTTGTGATGGCTCTTAGCACGTTGTATCATTTTGTAATTGTCGACATTTTTTCTGCTATTATCTATAGAAACTTCTCAAAAATATTGAGTATACTCAAAAAAATTCACTTGAATAATCCAATGTTTGATTTTGGCAGAGTTCATTCTCATAATGCCTGCGGCTTATGCGACTTCATATGAAGAAAAAAAGACTTTTGCACACGAAATGCATGTAATATTTTTTCCACTAGCGAAACTTTTATCGAAATACAGTAGTTTAATGGCTATTTTTATTTAGGCACTAGTGCAAAAAGTATGTTTCTTTACGCACTAGTGGGAGAAGTAAGTTAAATTTTTGGTAAAAAAAACTATAACGCTTCAGTTGCTTCCTTATAAAATATATTATATGTTTAATAATATTTTGAACATTGAACAAACGCACTAGTGTATAAAGTAAAGTTTGAGCCACTCGATAGTATATGCTTTAAGCACTGTAGTAGAAAAAATAATGTTTATCTTGAAATATGATTAGAGCCCATAGCACATATTTATTTAAGTCTTTATAATCCGCTTGATAGATAGGCTAATTTGATGTGTGAAAATAACTTCATAATGCTGCTATAAATTGATTAAATATGATGAATCCAGCAGTTCTGTTTGTTGTTAAAATCTACATTAACTACTCAATAATAGCAAATGGATTTTGAACAAGCCTAATATAACTATTTTTCTATAATAAGCTTCGATAATGACTAATTATATTTTATTTTGATCATTTCAATTTATTGAGTTGCCATCTTGTCTCACAATACAAGACTAGGATGCACAATTGCATTCAGATCTTCCTTGAATTAGCCCATGGAAAATGCACGCAATATTCAAAAATTTATGAAACCGTTGGTGATACTGAACACACTCTTTATACCACCACTACACCAACACTCACAATTACAGTGTCTGATGCGCGTTTCGATAACCAAGTTATCGACTTTCAGAGACTGAAGATAAACAGAGCTTGGATAGATACAATGTAGGATGCTTTGTTGCCATCCCACTCCATACTGCACATACTTTTTTCACCACCACTACACCAACACACACAATTACACTGATTCACGCGCGTGTCAATAACCAAGTTATCGACTTCAGACACTGAAGGTGAAGGATGGCATCAAACTTCTTCGATTTTGAATAGAATTGATGTAAGCATCCTGCATGGTATCGCTCTAAACCTCCACCGAGACTTACTTGCTCTCTTATCTTCCATTCACCTCAATGTGTTCGATTTATGTGGATATCGGCATCGACCTAATTCTGTTCATACATTAATTCTAAGTTGTCCCGTACTGTTTTTCCACTAAGGTATCTTCAAACTTCATTTTAAAAAATATGATTTATTGTAATAAATCTTTGGTCTTATAATAACCTGAACTGATTTATACGTTCTAAATTGACAAATATGTAAAAATTATGCAAACATATAAATTCATCTTAGAGCAATATATTCCTGCGTTATAAAAAATTTAAATTTGGAATCAATGATTTGACATATGTATTTAATTTATAAAAGATCTCTCATTCTAAGCGATATAAGATATACCAAAATAATAAACGGTAATGTGGTAATATAAGAATATTGGCAAAACGTGTTCTTGACATGTTAACCTCTGGGGTATCATCAATTTTTCTTGGAAATTCTCCATGGAAAACTTTTCGCGCTTTCTACAACATTTCCATTAATCATAGAAGCACTACATAATTAATTTTGCAAACGATAACGGAATCCTCGTTAACACATTAATATTAACTAAAAGGGGAACGTTAGATATTAAATTAGCAGATATTTTAATACGTAATCACATCGTTAACAATTCGTATCAAATGTATCTTATAGGGTTGACTGTAAGGGTTATATCTGGCCCCATGGTCCTTTTATTTACGCCAATGGCGAATCGCGGAGAATGAGGACCATGTTATCTAGCATCCCATCGAATTTTCCATCTATAAGGGATGTGATATATGGTCACTCATTGGTGTAGCCTTTCGCATTGGCTATCGATATAATTTCATTATAGTAGTGAGGAATTTCAAATTACTACAAAAGAAAATAGTAATTGATCACAGAGAATCTATAATTTCAGAAAAATCTACAATAATATTTGCTTGTCCCTTATCGGGGAAAAAAACTATTTCAATTCCGTTTTCTATGATCAAACCAATGCTAAAATCCAAAATCACAATTACACTGTCTGATGCGCGTTTCGATAACCAAGTCATCGTCTTCAAAGACTAAATATAAACTGAAATCTTATGTCTTGACTTACTTGTTTTATACTAAATTTTCCCACCAAAAAACCTTCTCCCGTGAAAATTAATTCCAGCGGCAAAAAATTCCTTGGCAGGAATCTTCACATTTATCCCTTGACTACTAAACTATGGAGTGAGAGAGACTTTGCCCTTTGTCCTTATTTAAACTACTCTCACATCTAGCAATCTCAATGCTTTCAAACAATCTATTATTGGATACAATTCTGCATTATTAATATTTATGTCATGATTGTGACTGATCGGCAATACCTGGTTTTCCGGTCCGTCCATAATATTTCAAATGAGCTATGTGCTCTTTAACCCGGACAATAACGGAACTCTTAGTATGTCCAATATACTTGTCACAATTACCACAGATAATTCCATATATATCACTCTTATCTAAATTTGGTATTTTATCCTTAGGATTGCCCAACAATTGTTTTAATGTATTGTTTGATTTATAAATCAATTTGAAACCCACTCTGCCAAATATTCCTTCTAATTCTTCTAGATAAAGTGGAACGGAAGGTATCAGAGCAAATTTTCTCAGTTTTTAATTTTGGGTTTGGAAAAAAGTGGTTTCAAATAGAGATTTCCTAACACTATTTTTATCACCAGTAGGTGGTTGTCACTAACAATTTCTTTTTCCTTTTCTGACCTTGACATCCTTGACTTTTTTCCAAATACTTTACTTATTAGGAAGTAATCTATTAAGGACTTCTGTTGTCTACTTTCGACTTTTCTTGTTGTTTTATGAATCTTTTTGTATTGGAAGTGTGTACAAAGCAAATATTTATAAGGTTATATTATTTTACAAAATATTTTCCAATGAGATCAATACACTTTTGCACACGTTTGAAGCAATTCACGCTATTTACTTAAGATATGCGGGAATAAGAAGAACCATTGGGTGCCAAGCAAGGACTGTTCGTCGGATGATACATCAATTCGATGTTTTGACTGTTCAAAAACGTTTTTGTTTGAACTGATGTATGAGAGCTCGTATGGTCGTGGTGGAGGACGATTCTTCTTTGCTTTCTCTATTTTTTTCGAGCACTTCTGGTAAAAAAAATGGTATACTATTTAACGTTGACCGTTCTACGTTGCTCTAATGAAAGCGTAGTGACATGTCCAGTTATTCCGAAACAACAGACGTCCTGTTTCGAAGTGCGCGAACAACTTTTCTTGAATTTGGTTCGTCTTGACAAACCTATATAGTCGATCGTTGTTCAGATTCGAGTCAATATGCATAGATCTAGTATTCGTCGCCTGTCACGATCTCATAGACATCTTCTGAAGCACCGTCATTGACTTTTTACAGCATATCTTTGCACCAATCGACACGAGCTTTAATTTTGAGCGATTAGCAGATTATGCGGTATCCGGTACAAATCTTTTTGAAAGTCAAATGTGCATGCAATAGTAAATATATGCGAGTAAAATTTTCTATATAAGTTTATCGACAATATCGATGGTTCTGACACATCAGCTGATTATGGACGAACTTCACGAAATTCATCCTTTAGCGAAGTGCGACCACGATTGAATTCGAAAACCAGCAAAATATATTGGCTCCAGATGTTGCTTCTGGCCAAAATTCGAAGCGAAAATGTAAATTCCATTTTTTGATCAAGATAAATGTTTCAAGTATCTGTAAACAACTCAAATAGCACTATTATGTCAATACTTTCTGTATGCGTTCGCCAATGAAAATGTTAAACTTTATGAAGGCAATGTCAGATTTGATATATTAACATCATTGTTGTCATATATCAAAGCTCAACTTAACCTAACACAAACCTTATATCTCCATAATATCTCCAGTTATCAATAATACGATTGTTTTTTCAAACTTTTATAATAATATGGTACATTGAGAAATGAGAAAATGAATAATTTGACATCTTGTTCAATTTTGTTAACATTGACGTGTTTGGATGGATTCATGAAAATTGTATTCATTTAACTTATTGAACAATATTTTATTATTAACCCAGCCGTTTCAAACTATTATGCCGACTTGCAATGTCGAAATAGATATTAAAAAGAGCAGTAATCATTTAATTTGTTTCGTTTGTTCGAAGTAATAATTCTAGTATTAGAATAGTACGGGTGTTATACTTTTTTATTGCCATTTTGCCATCAAAATAGGTTCATTCTACTATACTATGTTGTTGAGCTTCATTTGAAACTTGAACATTTGTGATATCTTCTACAGATTTAATAACACTTTTTCTCTTTTAATAGAGTAAAAGTTGTATCACATCTATTGACCGATAAAAGAGGGTATTTGTTAAAAGAAGAGATTTTTGTTCTAGCTCTGCCTTGCCATTTTTCAACAAAATATCTTATTAAGTAACTGACGGCTTCCAAATGAAATTTTAGTGAATCTATGTCTTCTCCTATAATTATGGAAATTTTCTTCTATGGCTTTTCCAATGATAAAAACAACATCATCTTCAGTCGCTTGTCGTGTTTCTTTTAAGCTCACTATTGGTATTCACTGTTGACTTTTCATTACAAAACGTATGGCTGGAGGCTCACGAATTATTAAAAGCATTAAATAATATTTGGTAGTGTTGCCCACGATATTAATGCTTCCAAGAGTCTCGTCTCGCTTTCAAGACTAGGTTCGAGATCATACTTAAATTTTATCTGCGAGAATATTCAAGTCTCGGATGAAGGGAGGAAATTCAGTCAGCACAATCATTTCATGTAACAATTATCACGAATCTGTTCTCATTGATGTATGTTGGATAAATATATGCAAATTAAATTCTCTAGTATAGTGAGCCAACTTTAAAAAATTTGTATCTGATACCAAATTATTTATTCCCTCATTTCCCAACATACAATCATTATTGCCACTGAATTGCCATAGAATAGAATGGAATAAAATGGAATAGAATGGAATAGAATGGAATAGAATGGAATAGAATGGAATAGAATGGAATAGAATGGAATAGAATGGAATAGAATGGAATAGAATGGAATAGAATGGAATAGAATGGAATAGAATGGAATAGAATGGAATAGAATGGAATAGAATGGAATAGAATGGAATAGAATGGAATAGAATGGAATAGAATGGAATAGAATGGAATAGAATGGAATAGAATGGAATAGAATGGAATAGAATGGAATAGAATGGAATAGAATGGAATAGAATGGAATAGAATGGAATAGAATGGAATAGAATGGAATAGAATGGAATAGAATGGAATAGAATGGAATAGAATGGAATAGAATGGAATAGAATGGAATAGAATGGAATAGAATGGAATAGAATGGAATAGAATGGAATAGAATGGAATAGAATGGAATAGAATGGAATAGAATGGAATAGAATGGAATAGAATGGAATAGAATGGAATAGAATGGAATAGAATGGAATAGAATGGAATAGAATGGAATAGAATGGAATAGAATGGAATAGAATGGAATAGAATGGAATAGAATGGAATAGAATGGAATAGAATGGAATAGAATGGAATAGAATGGAATAGAATGGAATAGAATGGAATAGAATGGAATAGAATGGAATAGAATGGAATAGAATGGAATAGAATGGAATAGAATGGAATAGAATGGAATAGAATGGAATAGAATGGAATAGAATGGAATAGAATGGAATAGAATGGAATAGAATGGAATAGAATGGAATAGAATGGAATAGAATGGAATAGAATGGAATAGAATGTAGTGTCAAAATACTACAATGATATAGTTTCTATTCAGCCCAAGTTTCCACGTTTTCTGATTCCATTCCGTTGACTAGTAGCGAGTATTTTATCACCACCTTTAAGTGAAAAATTGCAATGATTTGAGAACATGAATTTTCTTAATGGTAAACTGTTATCAAACATATATATCTCGTACTAACAATAATAAGTTTTGTCAATATTGATCCACCATTCATGTTTTCAATATTTTGTCAATATATTTTGTATATTCGATAAATATGTATATCAACCTGATAATGAATTGATATTGTATTTATATATAATATAATGTGAATTTGCGAATATTAGTAGCAGTTTGAAACAAATATATTTGGAAAATCTCAATTTATATAAGATATTCCTTTGAAACATTCCTAATTAAATTCTACATTCATTAATTTGTTTAATCCAAAAACTTTGGAAAGCAAACAACTCATTGAGAGAGAAAGAAACTTAATAAAACACAGACCGTCAGTTAAGACGCTTCAGTGACGCTGGAAAACTACTAAAGGAAAAGGGTTCGTGTTAGTTACAACCCTTTCCACCCTCAACGTAGTAATTTTAGCGGCAGACCACTCTAGCTGTCTGCCCTTTTCGCCCTCCCCACTTGGCTTCTCTTCGAGCCGTTCTGACGGACCCTTGCTGAATAATTACCGGTAAGGACAGCCTGACCTCCAGAGACCAGCAAAAGGGATAATGTTATGCTTCTGCGTCGCCATAGCTACTGCCTAAATGGACGGTTCTATTTGTAATTCTCGCCATAACTCAATTACCTCTAAGAGTGTCATTTTGTAAGAGTCAGTATTTGAGAATTCTATTACCAGGATTTGAAAAGAACTTTCTAAAAATTTCATTTTTTGCAGACCTAACTAAGCTATTATTACAAATAAACTATGTACTTCTAACTCATAACTCGTTTGAATTTGTAACATCAATTATATCTTCTTCATATTGAGCTTGCTTTAAAATTTTAATACATTTACATTTAATAATGTTAAGTTTATCAACTATCAGGAAACCAACAGCACTTTGGAAAAATAACTTATTAATAGTTATCAACCATCTGAATAATAAATTTCTTTGTTTCGAGGCAAATATCTTGTGAAAATATTTCTATACTTAAATACGTAGTTAATAAAATAGGAAAAACGAATTTAGAAAATAAAATGTGATAAAGAATTTTCAAAACTCTACTTGTAAAAAACATTGCGATAGAAAAAGACGATACAGATGATGAACTAGTTAATGAGTGAGTGATAATACTATTTCCATCATTTTTTTTTTTTCAGAAAATCAAAACAGGTAGTATAATTCACAAAATAACGATGGCAGTCTTAAGAGATCGTTATCTTCTGATCTTAATCTTGTAAGTAACATCTAAATCATACCAAGAATCAAACCATCAGTAAAATGCATATAAAGTTTTATCTTTTCTACCATGTTCATCTACAATGAGTTGGAGAAAAATCTAGACATCTAGAAAATGGATTTTCAAATCAATTGAGTTGATGTCGTAAGTGTTTTCCATGAGTGAATTCTTGGAGAGGTTCCCAAACTTCCTGTTAACCAATTGAGATACCTTCTTTAATTTTAGCGTAACTTAATTTGAGAAATTTTTCTCTCAAATGGTTTTTCTGGTTAATAATTTTGAAAACAATCTAGATCGAAAAATATTATCCATTATATTCTGCATAGTAAATTATCTCGAAAAAGTGTTTATTGTTGGAATTATCTTTCCCAAGTTAACTACTTCTGTTGTGAAACAACATACACAATCTAAGATTGAAGGGCTAAATAGATGTTTCAATGCATTTAAATCATGTTACAAATTCCAAACTTCCATCAAACTGTTTATTGCCAGAAGAAATTCAAAATCCAAATATAGTTTCATAGAGCAAGTATATTTTTTCTCCAAATAATACAGTCGAAACAATGGACTTAGTATGAGGAATATGCTTTCAAAGAAGCAAAAGCCATTTTTTATGTCATTTCGATAATGCGCATACAATTTGTTCAATATTGCCACCTACTGCATAACATTATATTGTCTTATCCGCCCTATTCTCCTGATTCAGCTCCCTACGATTTTTAATTTCTAGACTTGACCCTTAATAAGATTTGTAAATTATTTGTAAACAAATAAGATTGCGACCCGGTAACGCCATGTAATCCTTGAATGATTGGACAGCATCCTTATTCCCTACTCAGTATATCCTGATCAGTCAGACGCCACTTTTCTGTAAGTATGAGTTTTTTTACATTATAATTATTGGCTGGACCGTCACAAAGGATGTGTTTCGATGACAAAAATTGTGATGAGATTTGATGATGCCGAAGATGATGCAAGTGATAATTAGTCGACATCCTAGAAGATGAGTACTAACAAACTGAACATGACAAGGCCTCTGAAGTTTCCAAAAACAAGGGAGAGGATAATGCTAGTGCAGACAGAGCCTCGAAAAATTTGGAAAACGAAAATAGGGTATTACAGGAAGAAACGCTAAAGCCTGGAATTGTTGTTTACTATAACAGCAATAAAGATGAAATTGACATGTTGGACGATAAATGTGCCAAAAATTCAACAAGTCGTCGTACTCGCCGATGGTCAATAACAGTATTCTTTACGTTACAATCGTAAATTCATTTATTTTGTATTAGTCCTTCAAAAACATTGATACTTCTAGAGAAAAATCTCCATTTGCGAAAAACCAGCAAATTTATTAGTAGAGAAACATAAGAAGAAGATAATACTCGCTTGGCTTGGAGTCAGAAATACTGTAATGTTTTTCCTGTTTATTTATTCTATATCTATCAATGGGGTGAATTTACATACACTGTCTTTTACGTATTTAATTTAGTTGAACACTTACACTAAATTCAACTAACTTAATATATAATCAACTTATCAAAAATACTCAAATAACTACATATTTTATTTAAATTCATCGGTTGATATTATATGCCCTTCGGCTCATTACGAATTTGCATTATAAAGTAACTAACTCCGCTAAGAAAACTCCTTTGTGTACCCAATACAAATTTCTCAAAATTCTACATAATGAACGTACAAATAAATAAAAATAAGAACAACTCGCAGCTGTTTATAAAAAAAGCAAATGCGTAGGACAGCGGGACAGGACTAACTTCTCGTCCCATGTCGTGGCGAGTTCGTTAAAATACTATAAGAAAAATACTACGAATACCAAAAGTTAATCCGTACTCTGTGGAACAAATTACTCTATAAAAACGTAAACCGTTTTCCATGTGCTCAAGAGCTGTTCATCGAATGACCAAATTTGCTTACAATGCTGAAAACCTCTGTGTGATTATTGCATTTCTAAAGGTGAAAATTAGCCCTTGCTGGGAAGACAGTTTTGTTACTAAATACAATTAATATGTTTTAATGTTTTTTTATATTGTAATGAAGTGGTCACGGAATTTGTACTACAGGATAATTTAAGTGTATCTTGAGGCTTTCTAAAAAATGTATGTTGACATTAGTTAAAATTCTTTTGTTATATTGATTGTAGTTATTTTCCTAGCACCCAACAATAGTAGTATCTCAGATGCCACCATTTTGCTGGTGTACTAAAAGCGTCACCTTTTCGGTTAAGGGTTAAAAATTGGCTTGGTGAAAAGTGATTCTAAACCAATGAACTTGGTGATTGTACAAACACATATTATCTGTATCTTTCGATTATTTCTTGGGTGGTTTAAAAAAAATTGGGGACTAAGTGTCTAGAATTAGAATGACATTAAGATAATATTTTCTCAGAGTTTAATAATTATTTATTTCATTCGTTTTAAATAATTTCAAAACATTTCAAACTGACTTAAAGATGAAATTTCTCATGTTTAGTATCCTATTTCTTTATCTGTTGAGGAAGTATATTACGGTATGATAATAACATCCATTAATTATCATGAAAACATTATACGAATAAGCATAATCAATGTAAACTTAAAACTCACATTGAACGTTTCGGAATATAATTTCCAAATGTTCAAACGTTTAAAAAAAATCTTGTAGTAATAAGAGATATACCTATTTATAACCATCCAAATAATAAATATAAATTAGTGATGATCACTCTCCACTTATTCTATCAGTTGAAATAGAGCCTTAAGATATAGTCATAGGTAGGGAACTTCCACTACTGAAGGGGACAAAGGAATAAACGACACTTGTAATGAAATGTTGAACGACAACAACAGAAGACGTTGGAAAGGAATGCAAATAACACACATTCCGAGGGATAATTGTAAATAGCTGGGCTGATGGAGCGTCCACTTTTTGGCCCCAATTCAAACAACTATTTCCTGTGAATGTTAGCCTTTGTTCTCGTTCTGAATTGCTTGAAATGTTTTAATTTAACAATAAATAAATTCGAATTAAGCGTATGATGGAGGTTGAAATAATTTGCTGACTTGGGCTCCAATGAGAGGAATAGATGAAAAAGAATTATATATCTAAATAAGACTATGTAGTAATAAAACATAGTGGAAATGGGGTTTAATTATTATTAAGTTCGATATTAACAGTGGAATGTTCAGGGAAGAAAGTATCAATCGGAAGATATTATAAATTCTCTATCTAACTATTTATATGTCTTTTGGGCAGGTGGAAGAACCGATGTACTTTCCTCACAAATATTTCCTTATGCTATATATTTGGTTAATAAAATGATAAACCAAATAATGAACTTTACCACTGAATATTATTGAAAACGTAACATGAAGTTCTTTACCTAACAAAGTACTTAGATTTTCAAAGAGGTCAGTGCCCTGCATGTATCGATAATTTTCTATTTCAAAAGAGAGCTCTAAGTCAAGTGATGATAAGTGCAAATTCCTTATTTTAGTATCGTGATCTAGCGATTGAGTAAAATTACTGACATCGTAAGAATATAACCATCTTTCAATACTTGTTTGTTTTGTAACATTGTAATATTGAGGTGAATGTATAAATTTACACGGTGTACCTTACTCATGTAATTTATTTATATACCAAACGATTCACTATTCACTATAATATCCAAGAAAACTTACTACTAACCACTTATCTAATTTATTCAAATTAACTGTTTGGTTTACTTTACATTATCCTCATGTTTTCACTATAACATCAAATTATCTACTGACTGACAAACTATTGGCTCTCTATATTCAACGGCTTTCGAGATAATTCGCATTTTTAAGATCTTTAGAATGCTGTAATAGAAAGGTTTTTTAGAAATTTTCTCCATACAATTTTAGCTTGAACTTACTTCCTGTGTTAGACGTTCTCCGTTCACCAATGAGAGAAGGAATCTCCAGGAGTTTAATGACAGATCCGAATGTCTGACTGTACCAGACAGTTTTCATTTCGATTTTCTCATTTTGTAATATTGTCCGAATCAAAATTTGAACTTATATCGTCTTTATAAACAGACAGAGCACCATATAAGTCAGCACAGAGATCTACAGACTTAGAAAGATTCTCTGAAGGCTTTACAATGAATAGATGTACATATATCGAACCAACTAAATTCAATTTTGTTTACCATTAAATTTATCGATTTCTAAAAACAAAGAGAATTGTTCTGCCATTTCACTCCCACATTCACATACCACAAAGGAAACATACAGGAAATTTACGAGCATTAAGATACACATAAAAAATATACAAATTTGCACCCTATATAACTTCTATACCAAAGTTCTGCGGATCTCGGGCCATGAACGCCGAACTCATGGCGATTCTAAACAAGGATAGCACAGCAAACAATAAAGGGAAAAGGGTTGGTTAGAAGGGATTCGGAGAGTTAGAATCGTTAATCAAAAGACCGGAGTGAGGAATTTAACCGGAGGAGAGTTTCTGCAGGCTGGTGGTGTCCGCGCCATCGCCGGACCGACATCGCTTCTGCCTCTCCTACAGTCATCCCCTCCGGCCGGCGGACCCTTAATTTATTATTCACAACTTCCGTAATGGAATTCTGTTATAACGGACTAATAATCACGCTGAGATACTCTCTGTTTTGTCCTTCTAAACCATAATCACAGCCGCAGTGTTTACGGTGGCTCTCTATGTATTAGAATATTCGTCAAATTTTAGTTTTTTTTATTGCAATTTATATCGAAAGCCCACTTATTGTATTTCACATACATTTTGCTCAATAATTTGAATGTAAAAATTCAATATTATTCAGTGAATATATTGTAATATTACTTATAGTTCTAAGATAACAGGAATTGCTTAGGAAGAGTTTCAAGTAGTAGACATGGTTTGCTTAGCTTTGCAACAGAATGCTAGAAGAATCAAAAGATTAAGACTCTCCAAACTATTTGCTAGAATAGATCTTACTTCTATTTATATAAGTACCGTTATATGAAAAGTACAAACAGTACCCAATGATCAAATAACTAGAACCATTCAACCATGGTATTTCAAACTATTAGGATATCAAAAAAAAGTATGAAATGGAAGACAAATAATTTAATAATTTCAATATTAACGCACACGTACAGTAGAATTATATATATATATACAGAATGGAATTTTAATATTCAGGATCGACAGAAATCTTAGGTTGTAGTGCGTGGAAGAGGTGACAAAATTGATAGAGCTTACCACGAAGACAACATGCATAGTGGGACTAAGTTGAAATATCTGAAATCGTTGATAATAACGTAAGTCGCAATAGTTTTGGTACAAAATTCAACAGTTTAAAAATAGGTGGTAATAATTAATATCAAAATTACTTTATGAACAACAAATTGCATTGAAATTTCTTATAAATTGGAAGTAAGAAACAGCATTTATAATTTGGTTCAACAGATCCACGCAAAAGCATTTACTGCAGAGCAGCAGACAGAAAGATGGGGTAGGAGTTTCCATGAAAAAATTAGCATGTGAATACTACAATTCATATCGCGGAAACTAGAAGAATTATCGATAATATTTAAAAAGACGAAAGTATCCTAAATATACCTGTTGTCAACTGAGGCGGTTGCATTTTCAGAGAGTCCTTGTTATGGACGAAAAAAATACCTTATACTTGCCAATTCGGAAATCGTGGGAAATGGTGGATTTCATACGGAAAATCTAGAAAAGTGCCCTAAAATGTAAAATATGAGAAAAAAGCAGAATTTGCTGGTTTGGTGTGCAATTTCAAAAAGAGGGATATCGATACCTTATACGAGTCGAGTAAGTGGGAAAAGATTCTGAAAGTCATATAAATTAGTTGATTTTTTGCCTGAAAATCATGTTAGAGTTGATATAATATTTTGGCCGGACTTAACGTCGTGCCATTATGCATGATCAACTCAAAATTGGCTACATCAAAATAACATACCATTGGTAACATAACACGATTACCACCCTAATTTATCTCAGGCCCGTCTGTTTGACGTTTTTTGTGTACTTCTATCTCGTAAAGTGTATGATAGAGGATAACAAATGAGGAATAAATACGGTGTAGAATTTTTAGAAAAATACGCGAAATTGATGTTCAAATCGTCCAAGAGAAGTTAGCAAAAAATTACGTCCAATTGAGGAGCACGGGCACCTCCATTTAGTTATTAACTTTGTTAGTTACTGAGTCTCTAATTGCAGTCAGTAGAAAAAGTTTTTTCCATGATACTTATTATAGAAATATATTGGTTATTTTATGCCAAAACTATTGTGCCAACATTTGAAATTACAATAATTAAGTGCATTCAAATGAACAACTCATTGTCTTCAGGCACCGATTGATAGACGAAATGACGCGTGTCAGACAATGTAGATGTGAGTGTGGGTATAGTGGTTCAATGAGAAAGGAGATATGTTCAAGTAACATAATGTTAATGAAGATACCACGAATTGACTGAAATAAAAAATTCGAAAATACTTACGTCAACATCCGCAGCTCAATTTCAACGTGACACAGTGGAAAGTTATTAGAAGCAACCGAAATGAGAGTTTCTCACAAAAGTATGGAACACTCTTGGATAGGGAGAGAAACAAAAATTTATTTCAAGGATACACAAGGTAAAAGACAACAATAAATGGGTATTGGCTAAGAAAACGCAATTGATTGAGGGTATCACTAGATTTCCTCAAGAACAGTTTAGGAAGCTCTTGAAGATGTTGGAGTAACTAAAAACTCGGGAAAAAGCAACTGCACTATCTATACAATTAATATAAATTTCATTACTATTTGCTTTTTTTTCGAATTTTTTTAGTCTTCTTGAAATACCCACTACACGTACGTACAGATCTTCATAATTCTCTCCATACAATGTGTTGTTTATTGTGTTGCTCAATTAATTTAGTACTGCTGGCTGATCTTTATCACCATTAGCATTTATTTATAGCTACTTCATCTTATTGAATTCGGCCTTACTGAATATACTGTTTACACCACCACTACAGCAACACTCACAATTATACTGTCTGACGCGCGTTTCGATAACCAAATTATCGTCTTCAGAGACTGAAGGTAAACCTTCAGATCTTTAAGACCAAAAGACTATATACCCCTCTTCTAGTCCTCTTCAAGACCTTGATTCGTCCATCTTTGAAATATTGCTCGAATATTTGAAACTTGATTCCCAAGCTTACTCTGAAGATGCTCGACTTCATACAGTTGAGATCCAGAGTTGACCAGGAATTTTTCGCTGACTTAACTTTATTTTAGCTCTTCCGAGCTGTAGAATATAATCCCGCCTAGAGTAGTTTTTGCAAGACTTAATCAACAGACAGGAGTGACACCGAATTCGCCCACAGACGCCCAGAACTTCAATTTATTGGGACTCATCAGCTACCAAGGCATGTCTGTCACGTTCAAGATCAATATTCACAGGCATTTCCACACGGCAGGCACCACTGAAATTATTCAAGTGTAAAAGGGTTTACCGTCTTTTGGTAGCATTTTATTTAAAAAAAAATGGGACAGAGAACTAATCGACTGTAACTATTGGAGCCTAATGCTTGAAATAGACTACTTAGTAGCTACCAAGTTAAAGAAGACTCAATTTAGTGTCTGTTCATTTCTGGTCTATATTTTCAATTATATTTTTGATTTGTCGAGTTCAAAAGAGTGCATATTTGTATAGTTAAGCTTAGTAATTCTAAAGCACCATTTGAACTACTCGGAAGATTTAAAAATGTTTACATGGGTTTTCTACGAGAAATATCTCAAAACAAAGGCAGGATAATTCGTATATATAATTCAAGTTCCTTTCTACAACGAATTTGGCTACTTAAAAGTTTTTTATTAATTCCACTTCAAAAAGACATTGTGAATACTATTTGAATGAAGAACTACAGCTAATATCAAACTAAACAAAATATTGAAATCACTGAAACTGATAACTGCATAAGGCTGATCATAAAGAAACGAATAATGAACTGAATCTTGAAATAAATTTTTCATAGTTTCTAGTAAAGTTTATATGTAACTCAAAGGCACAGTATTGTACAGGTACGTTACTCTCAAATAATGGCTATTATCACTGATCTCTTCTCCTCAAATACTAGCTACCATAATATGTTCGATGAATAAATACACTCTTATAATTAATTTGAAGTAGAGTATAATCCATATCAACTAATTATGATAATTCAGGGTAATCAAAATCGATCATAATACTCATGTTAATTTGGAATATACTATTAATATTCAGTTTTTGTTTACAGCAAGATATTCTCGATTAAATTTACGATACAACTCTGTATGAGATAACAGGACGTAATGATGTAAAGAGACGAGACTTCACCATCACCGAAGATCCTAAATTAAGAGGGATACTGACCACATTCCACTCAGCGATCGTTTGACTTCCCTAATCCCAAAACTTTCCATGCAACGCCACAATCGATAGACAGCTAAAGGCACAGAAATTTTCATAGATTACAACAAACTAGCTTGTATTTACTCTTTGGAAAGAAATAAGTGAGGAATTTTTGAACCCTTCATTTTTGTAAATTTTTTATAATAAATATAGTAATAGAAATGTCATTTTCACCTTAATAAAGAAAAAGTAATATAACTGTACAATAAGTTTTCGATGGCTTTACAATTAAGATTAAATACAAATGATTCTAAATGAGTTCTGTTAGTTTATACTCACATTTTTGACAAGTTTATTCCAATTTCTCTACACTACCTTATTTCTATTAACACATCTCCTTATTTATCTCAAACAATGAATTAACAACGTCTTTCTTGACATTGCTGTACTACTAAACTAATTGTGTTATTCACAATTTTAAAGGCAATATTACACCAATGAACCCTGTCCCGCGAAACATAATTCCAGCAGGAAAACTTCCTTGGCGGGATTTTCACATTTATTCCTGAATTACTAAGCTATCGTTTGGGCTGTGAAGAATAGGCTTTTTGTACTATTTATTTATCCTAATATTCATTTATTCTAAAGATAAAATACCAAATTTGAAACAAAAGAAGGTATTTATGAAATTAGTTGTAATGATTGTGACGAAAAGTATGTCGGGCAGACTAAAAGATGCGTTAATGTCCGGTTTAAAGAGCACATATCTCATTTCAAAGATGGACGGACATAAAAATCGGGTATTACTGATTACGTTGCCAGAGATAATCATGAAATAAATATAAATAATATAAAATTGTGTGAAAATGTATCAAATGAAAATTGTTGATAGCATTGAAATTGTTAATGTGAGAATAATTTAAATAAGGACAACAGTTGAAGCTTTAGGAGGTTTTCTCGCTGGAATTATTTTTCGCGGAGTAGGGTTCATTGGTGGAAAATATTAGTTGAAAACGGGTGATTCATGTTAATGGGCTTTAGTTTATCTTCAGTCTCTGAAGATGATAACTTGATTATCCAAACGGGCATCAGGCAGTGCAAGTGTGAGTTTTAGTGTAGTGGTTGTGTAAACAGTGTGCTCAGTATGAGTATCATCAACAGCTCCAAAAACTTTATTCAAAATTTAAGTAGTTTCAAGTAGTTTTGGAGCTAGCCCAGGCTGGATAAAAAATTTTGATGCTCGATACGGGATTAGGGATTTAAATATTCTGAATACAAGTTGTCTTCCGGTAGTACTGTCATTGAAATTTAAAAATTAACTATTTTGAATTATGTTACCAACAAGCAAAAGGTTCATAGCTGGCAAGATTTGAGAGACTTATACTATGAAAAAGTTCAACCTTTTCTGTTATAGGGATGCTCTCTGCAAATACCAGTGGTGATCTTAGAAAGCTCCAAATGATTATTGATAAAACCCAAAATCTCCGCTATTTTTTGTTTCCAGTCACATAAAGAGTACGAAAAATTATATGCATGGTTAGTATAATATTGACCGACTGGTAAAAGTTTTGCAAAAAATAGTGTTAATAATTGTCAATTAATTTGATATGATATTTCTTCCACATAATGCTAGCAAGCTTCTTTTGACGAAAAGTAATAAACAGAGTGTTTTGCAGTTTTTGATAAGTTTAAATATCAAAGCCTGCTAACATAATAATATGTACAGAACGCGTGGAATAAACTGTGGCTAATAAAAAGGGATATTAATGATATACCAGTAGATTCCAAGTTTTAAAGAATTCTATTAATTTAATGTGGCTGGAAATAATTGAAACTGATATGGAATCAGATGATAACAACATCGTAGTATTTGTTAAAGAGCCATGAAATTAAGACCGCAGTTTCAGTGACGCTTTTTCAGCTCTTTAGATTGCAATATATTGGAATGAAGTACAACCATTTTAGCTTTTGTTACAGAAGCGTATGAAACATTTGACTATGGAAAAAGGAATCTTAAAGTTGAAGGAGTTGAAAACTAACCACCTCCTTAAATAAAGTTTTAGTACTTATAATTTTAGTGTACGTATGGAATGAGTAATTTTTATAATACAATATTATTCGCATTTCACTAATGAAGACTGATGAAACATATACATGTTTACCAAAATATTGTTGGTTTATTTCAATTCAAACTTTCTAATACACCCTATGCATGTCTAGAGACCTCAATAGTATTACGGATAAGTTTGAAAAACCAAACAAATCAATAATCAGAACTATGTCTAGTTCAAGTAGGCTCAGATTTTTTTCTCTATACTGTGCCTCAGTGTACTGATTTCTTTCGAATTAATTGATTTGGATATTACATGTTCGATCAGCTGTGGCAAAAAATGGAGATGAATGGAGTTACTGCACAAGCTGCGTTCTCATTGGCTCCTCGGATTTAATCGGCTTCTTAAGATTTTTGCAATTCTACTAAGTTGGTAATTGTAGAACCGTTTATGACATTCATACTGAACACACGGTTTGGTACTACACCAACACTCACCCCGATGCGCATTTCCATATCCAAGTTGTCGTCTTCAGAGATCGAAGCAAACTGAGAAGCTAGTAACAGAAACGTGGGTCAGGTACTGTAATTGTGAGTGTTGTTTTAGTGATAGTAGTAACCAGGCCATTCAAACTCAAAGCTTTCCTAATTATTCATGATAACTTGTAAAAATCACAATGAATACTTATTTTTGACTGATAGCTAACCAAAATTGCCTCATAGTAGTTGGCATTTTTTTATAAGAGGTAGCGAATAAATTAAATTAAACTCTGGGGATCAAAAATTTTCAATTCGCAGTTTATCTCTGCTTTTCTTGTTCTCTCAAAGCCAAATCAAAATAATATATTCCATTGGTATGGTGTTGGAATATAAATTAAGGTCCTCTTCGTTAGTATACATGTTATTAAGTTAACCAAACAAAAATTCCAAAGAACCCCTATAAGCAAGGTATATGGAAAATTGTCTGTCATACTTTTTGCTCTTTCGTATTTTTATTCGCTTTACGTGCATCCGAAACTCCAACGCTCCATGTCATTTTCTTTCATCGAATATCTCTCACTTGAAAGAGTACACTTTATAATATGTTGCTAGTTACCTACCTCTTTCAAATAAATATCCATAACAACGAGAATTGATGAAAAAAGTCTTATCGATTTCCAAAGTACGTCACGGTTTGTGAGGAATAGAACAAAACCAGGAAACTGTTTTCACAATATTCAATTAGAACATAGACATAGGAAAATTACCAATCATTTGAAATAGTAAATGAAAAAATGATTGAAATTGAAACCCCTACGATACAATATGTCAAATTTATGAAATTTGTCCACATAATTATCAATTTATTCATGCATATTAACTGAGATATCGTGAGAAATATAGTTGTTAAAACGGCTTATTTAATGCGTTGGCGGGAGAAGCTTTGAGACATATTAAGAAAAAGTTATTACCAAAACTACTAGAAGAAATAGTGGAAATTTAAACAGTAAATTGTCAGACTAACAAAGAGTAGCCGCATAGCTCCTATAAGTGTCGCAAACTTGATATTGCTCTTTAAAGTGGAGGTCTGGTGAGAGGCACAGCTAAGCAGAAACCAGAAATTATTAACCTTTAAGGTATTGGAAAAAGGTGTATCTGGGATGTTTGGTAGACTTGTAGGATCTTCTATGGAACACATGAATCGAGAAATCGAAAAGAAGTTTGCGCTCTAGTAAAAGCGATAGATATATTCGGAAACCAGTCGCTGTATTTTTGGGCTTATTAGGAGGGCTCATACATAGATCTCAAGAGCATGGAGAGCAAGATAACCATCTCACACAGTTCTTTACTGAGAATGGTTGAGTGCTTATTTGTATGGGATTCAAAACGATCCTGATTGCATGTATTCTAGGGATTTAAAATTTCGTGTTCGAAACAATTCTAATTCTTCTGATCTGGGTAAGGATTTGTGATCCGATTAACCTCAAACTAATGATTTTTTCAAAGTATTGTAGCCAGACTTTGTACTTTGTACTTACAAGTCTCCGGCCAGTTAACATTGAGAAAAACACATTTTTTTGCCAAAAATCGATTTCATTCATCAATGTAATCTCCTTAAAGGGCAATATGATCATTCCAACGCTTCTCTAACTTCTCTATGCCATGTTTGTAGAATGATTTGTCTTTTGCCTAAAAAGCGGGTTCCGTTTCAGCAGTTACTTCTTTATTTGAACTGAAATTCTAGCCGGCAATAAATTTTTTTAAAAATCAGTGAATAGCCAGTAGTCACTAGGGTCCAGATCTGAATTATAAGGTGGATAAGGAAGCAATTCGACAACTGCTGCTACAACACAATGATACAGCGTAGTTAGCTACGAAGTCATTATAGTTTATTTACGAAATGGATGGATCTGAAAAAACTTACGGAGAACGTAATTTTGGATTATTTGGTACAAAAATTAGAAATCGTTAAAACTTCTACTCTGTGGAGCATCAACTTGATGCTGAAAAATATTATTTTAGTTAAAAATGATGTGAACATAGCCATATTTCTGACGGTTATCACATTTCTTAAAACGAAAAACGACAATTATGAGTCGAAAGAATCATAAGTTTCCAGCAGAAAATAAATTGAAAAATTTATTCAGAAATCCGATAATGGAACATACCAAATACTAAAGGTAATTCGATGAAAAAACACAATTGTATGAAAAAAGTTCATCCTGTTGGTATACACAGTTTTGGAAATTTTGTTCTAAAGATTGCAGAATTTTGGAAGCTATCAAATCTTGAAAATCACACAGGTTATTGCCTTTGTCGAACTAACAACGACGTTATTTGCTGAAATTTCGCAAATTTAAAGAGACTCTGGTGGCTGGAACTATACTAATGTCGCTGACTTTCACAACTAGACCCTAGATTCCTTTCTGGATGTTTTACGTAAATTACTATTCTAAAAGAAAATCAATTTACCAGTTTCATTTGTTGAAAAATAGTTTCACAGCTTCGAATTCAATTTAGGCCAAAATAAAATTTCCAATTTTTATTTCCAAAAATATTTGCTCATTCAAATTAAATTTGGAACAAAATGAAAAGTGGAAAAGACTTGCTTGCTTATTTTCCTTTTACTTATATATACTTATATAATTCACCTATAACTTTAACCCTCTCAATCATCTGTATCTATTTGTATCTATATACATGTTTTTTTATTTATCTAGAAAAAAACCTGTTCGGTCAAAGGTTAACGATAGGCTCGTGTCTCTTCATCTCCCTATGATTGCTCTATTATTTGTCAACGAGATTATATTCTGGTTACATCCCATTATGCTGTTGACACTGGACCAACAGGATTCTTATAGTGAAGCGTGATTTATGAGGTGGATTTCAAAGACTACTGTATAAATAAATAATATACACCTATAACCGTGAGATGATGTTTGACCTGAATTATACAGGTTTGAAAAGACTGTTATATGCTTATATGGATATATGTGGGTAATACAAAGTGAACAAGTTTATTAATTGGTTTTTGATTGATATATTTTTACGAGATGAGTAATTTCATATATATGTTCCAGAAAATATGTCTAATTGTCATTATTGAAAATTTATGAGCTGTGGCTATTAAATAATGACACTGGTGATATGAAAATATTTTATTTCGATATTAGAAATATTTATTTATCATCGCAATCAGTGCAGGAAGTCTTTTTCTGTCGGTTCTTTCTGGACGCGCGCTGCTGTTTCTTACACAGCTTCAACAGACCCTTTAATGTAGAACTAGAAGTCACAGGGTGCAAGATCTGTTCAAAAGGGTAGGCAGTCTAACACTAGGATGTTGTGCTTAGCTATAAACCTCTTAACAGACAGTGCGGAATTGTGCACCAGTTTCATATATACATTTTGCATTTCAAAATTCTAATGTGAAATTTTCCACACACATACTTTGTCAATTCCTATAAATTCAGCAATCGCACGAATATTCAGTCAGATAGAACAAGGAAATTTTCCGATAAATGCATTCGATTTTGACGTGGGCGCCTCGACGTGAATCAACTTCAACACGCAGCAAGGGGTAACAACACTGTGGAGCCCGGTCTTTGAAGGTCATTTTTTTATTTTTTTTTCCTATAAAACTTCATATCAAATGCAAAATTTAATTATATGACTCTATTATACATGTTTTGAAGTACTTTAGTTGATTTTTACAGAGCATTCAAAAATAAAGTGGCGTCAATACAGAGCTATATAAGAGGAATCTTCAGGAAGATCTCCACTGCCCCAACTTTTCGTCGTCGCTATGGATCTGAAACATAAAAATCAAGTTTTTTTTAATACTTAAACTAAAAGTAAGAAAAGTACTCAGGAGTTTTAGTAAAGATCAAATTTTAACAAAATGACGGAAGTTCCCTAGAAAATCATGTTATGAAGCTTCTGTGAAAGTTTTGAATTTTAACAAGCCATTGAGTCCCACTCAAATTAAAAGCATTGCCAGTATTAATAACGCTTGATATTATAGGCACTTCTAATGGATTGACTATTGAGCACACTTGCTATCCCTTTATTTCCAATGTTTTTTTCCACATGAAAAACAAACAATTTCAATTATGAATCCCAAGCCACGTTTTGATGATTGCTGAAACAGTACTATTGAATGAACGAAGATGCTTTGACATTTGCGAAAAAACTGACACGTAAGCAACAAAGCAATACGTGAACGTCGGATCAACATTCGCATGAGTAGCATTTTTCAGTTTTTTCGCCGATGCGCTACCACCTGACAAGTCTGCTTCTGCTTCGTAATGATTCAAAGAACGCTTTTTTCATTTCTCGTTTACGATTCAACGATATGGTGCATTTTTTTGTAGCAAATACGACTTTTGTCGCAGCGATATAATTTGAACTGTAGGACACGACTAGATTTATAATCTTACTAGTGTCATCCATGGGTATGTGTACTATTTACCAGTAGAAATAGTTGCTAATGGATATCTGAGACGGGTAAGCATTTCGGAGCGAAGGGCGCGTCAAGTGCACAATGCGCAATGGGATATCTAGAGATTATGGTATAAAAAAATATGTATAATATCTCCCACGTTTGAAATTCGTAATTTCTTCAATGGTATTAATATGAAAATCATTTTATGATTATTTGGAATTGAATTAAACACTCATCAAGTTTCGTCTAAGTTCATACACAAAATAATTCGAAATGTGTCTACATATCAACACTCTGAATTCAAGGTTTGCACGTGTGTACGTTACTTTTAAAGAGACATTCTTTATCACAATGTTATTATAAAGACTTTTTAGCTGTTTATTTCAATGCAGTGTTGAATTATATTTGTAACGACCCCAAAACCAGTCGAACTGGTCTTGACCAGAGCGTACATAGACTCACCTGGGGTCGGAGGTCAAAGGGTCGCATACGACAAGGGAGTGAGCAGGCCACAAAAACCCTAATAGTTAGTTATCTGTCAACACATGCCCGATATTAATCATAGAAATATATAGTTCGTGTAAATAAACAAAACGACTTTGAAGAAAATTTGGAAATAGCTAGAAAAGTTCCAGATTTTATTGTTTTAATAAAAAAAGTGTTAGGGTGGAGTGGTTTAATATGCAAATTTATTTAGAAGGAAAAGGGAATCGGCGAAGGGATTTTTCTACCTGGAAAGGGACGCTGGAGTGGAACCAGGGACCATTGGACAGGTAAAATTTTAATAACGAATTTCTGTGCTCCAACATATACTGAATGTTGAGAAGGAAATAAGAATTCTAATAATAAATTGTGTAATATTTATCACTCTCTTTATTATTTAGTATGTAGTTGTATAAGACAAACAAATCAAATTTTAAGATGCAATTGTTTGTCTAACTCAAGTGATTTTAGAAATACACAGTTTCTTTTATTTAGTTTGAAATTCTGCTACATTTAGAATAACCTAACTGAAGAATTTCAGTCACTTTTGCAGAATTACATTTTAAAACGTTTTTGAGGGTAGAATAATCCTTATTCGCTTTGGATATAATCCGGTGCAGAGCTGAGACATCCGATTTAATATGAAAGAATTCACGTAGTTTCATTACCTGTCGAGAGTGCAAGTTAAGAAGGTCAATCAAGCCTCTTTCACCCTCCTTTCGTGGTAATGTTGTTCTAATAGTGGATGACTTTGGGTGGTGGTTGTTGTTCTTCGTCATCATTGTTCGTGTCAACCTCTGAATACCCTCTAGCTCTATTTTCGTCTACTTCAGGATTCCAGAAGAGTACGTTAAAACAGGTATGGTATAGGTGTTGATTGCCTGTACTAAGTTGCCTGCATTTAGTTCGGATTTCATAAGTGACTTCACTCTTTTGGTGTAATGATCATGGATTCTAGCTTTTGCCTGCTTGTGGTCCACCAACTTAGCCTGTTGAAATCCTAGGTATTTGTAGGTTTCTCCGTTTTCCATCACCTGTACGATATCTCCGTTCGGAAGTTGCACATCTCCGTCCATGATAATGCCTTTCTCGATATGTAGAGTCTTGCACTTAGACAGTCCAAACTTCATATGTATATCGGTGGAGATGATACAGTTGGTGTCTCTGTTCGCTTTAACCACAACGGACTCAGGGAGGTGCCCTGGTATATTCCCCTAAGAATGGGTATTTCGTCAGTACCGAGGGAGCTTAGACAGGTTCGAAGATGTAGATTCGTTCGCCATCCTTTCATTGTTGTTGAAAGGAAGCTTACAATAGTTGGGTGGACTTAGTAAATCTGCAAGAACTCCACAAGCCAGAAATGAGGTACTCTATCAAACGCTTTCTTATAGTCCACGAAAGCAGTGTGTATATTCCGATGATCTCTGTGTGCTTGCCGAAATATAACAGAGTCCATAATAAGTTCTTCGGATCCTTGGTGATCTCTTCTGCAACCTTTCTGTTCTTCTGCTAATATGTTATTCTCCTCGACGTGCCTAGAAATTCTGTTAGTAATACAAGCTGTAAGTATCTTATATAAAGTGAGTAGGCAAGAGATAGGTTTGTACTGAGTGTGGTCATCCGTCTGGGAGCTCTTTGGAAGAAAATGAGGGGAGCCCAGTAGTAAAAACGTTGGAATATACTCTGGATTCTGTAGGAGGTGAGAAAATTGCTTCGCTAATTCCCTGTGTACGCTCGGGAATTTCTTATACCAGAAGTTCTGGATATTATCAACTCCCGGTGCTTTCCAGTTGTTATTATTTTGGATTATGCTCACTGATTTCTTTCAGTGTGAAATCATCAAACTGCATCGGAAAAATATTTTAACGCATCTCTTCGGCTGCTATCCGGTATAGCTAGAACTTGATTTTTATGAGCGAAAAACATTGAGAAAATATATAGTCTCCTATTATACTTTTAGTATCCTGGACTTGGTAACGTTTCTCAAATTCCACTATGTCTTGATGGAAGCGTTCCCATTTTTCTTCTTAATAAGCTCTAAGTTTCCAAGAAAGCCATAAACCACTGCGTTAAAAGTGATCCAGGCTTTTTGCTTTTTATTGCTGAGTAACTCTTCAAAAATATCTAAATTCAAAATTTTTTTATTTAAGGGCCAACAAAGATTTCAGCTTGAATTTTCACCTCTGAGAGCTTTGGAAAAAACTTTTCAAATATTTGAAAGCTCCAGACTCATGATTAAGAGCCTTTACAAATTGTTTAATTAGACCCAAGATCGACAATTGCTTCCAATTCAACATTCTATTTTCCTAATTCGTACAGGCCAATGTTTTTGTCGGTAGAGAGCGGCATAATTTCTGCTATTCCATAGGCATATATAACAGGAGTGTTTAGTATAACCACCTTGCATTCCTGTCAAAAAAAAATACCATCTTGAAATCACCAATAACTTTTCACTTGGATTCCATATATTTAACTGCAGTTAATAGCATTCTAATACTATCTTAATTTTCTCTGAAATGTACGCAATGTGTTAATGGAATCGATGGAAATTTGCTCCCATTACAGAGTAGAACAACTTTCAGACTTTTATTTGAACTGTCAATAAAAAGACGCCATTCAGTTGTATGACATGGAATACCGATTTCTTTAAAGAGACCTTTCATGTCATGACAAAAAAACCATCTTCCCAACTGAAGAAAGAAGAAAATTCTTCATGATGTTTTCTTTGACAGGATATTCGAACATCAGACTTAATTAAATTCCATTGTTTTATCCGCGATGCTAGTAACTCGGCTTTACTTTTTGAAAGTTTTAAGTCTCTAATTAAGTCATTCAGATTCATAAACGAATTCAGAATGTGCGGATACAGATGAACTTCGTGATCGCGGGCAGTCTTGAAAGAGTAGTTGCTTTTCCAATATTAGCGGAGCAGATGCAGGATTTTCTTCTGTATGTGGTATTGGAGCAGATGTGGATGGTAGGTCAGGATAAGTTCTATTCTTTGAACTTCTACCTCTGAGTGGATTCACATTACAAAAATAACAATCAGTGTAATGACAACTTACTGTAAAGATTGTATCTGCAAGAGTTACATGATACATGTGGAGCCCATTTTTTGTCTTGATTTTTGACTGGTAGATTAAAGTAAGCTTGAGTATGCTCCGCAAATCTTGGAATTTGTACTTAAATCATACTTTTTCTCTCTCACTTTAATAAACTGGCCGTAAATATAAAAAAACGAGTCAGCATCTCGTTTACAACTTCTTGTAACTATTTTGCACAGCAAATTAAGGTAAAAAAATGATATAATAAACGTTATTTCTCCGTAATATTCAAACACCAACTGTCGTACACAACGAGCGATGATAAACTACGAATATATACCATATTTGCAAATTACGTTACTGGTAATTATACACTTTCACGGTCACCTGGTTTTTTGGCTCTAGAAAATCGAAAAATGGATGGATGTTAATGATCTTGGTCTCAAAATGTTCCATTTTACGGCGGATTTATAAAAAAATTAGTAGAAATAGCTGGAATGAAAATTTCTCATAGTTTTACTGTTTTAAATCGTAAAAAAAAACGGTTTTGCAAAATAATCCTTTACAAAAAATTATTGTAATTATACACTTTCGCGGTCACCTGGTTTTTTGGTTAGGTTAGGTTAGGTTAGGTTAGGTTAGGTTAGGCTAGGTTAGGTTAGGTTGGCTCTAGAAAATCGAAAAAAGGATGGATTTTAATGATCTTGGTCTCAAAATGTTCCATTTTACGGCGGATTTATAAAAAAAAAGTTTTTCTACTATTTAAGGTTTAAAACTATTAAAAACCGCAAATTCAGCCACTACCCCCGTGTTTTTCATAAATTCGTCGTAAAATGGAACATTTTGAGACCAAAATTATAAAATTTATCTATTTTTCGATTTTTAATGGTCCAAAAACTATTAACATTAAAGAATATAGTACGAAACTATTCACGAAAATTGATTGTTTTTCATCGATTTCATTTTAAGCTATAAAAACTGAAAATATCATTCTTTTTGGATTTTTTTTTAAATTGTTTATCAATTTATGTAGAATACAAAAAAAATATAAGAACTTTATCTGATAATGAGATAATTTTTTATAAAGGATTATTTTGCAAAACCGTTTTTTTTACGATTTAAAACAGTAAAACTATGAGAAATTTTCATTCCAGCTATTTCTACTAATTTTTTTATAAATCCGCCGTAAAATGGAACATTTTGAGACCAAGATCATTAAAATCCATCCATTTTTCGATTTTCTAGAGCCAAAAAACCAGGTGACCGTGAAAGTGTATAATTACCACGTTACTTTATAAACAGACTGTATAACGTATTTAAGGCTATAACAGTTAACACTTATTAATAAATAGCAATAGTTTTATTTTGATTGATCTAAGATTTCTTGTGATGTGAAGATTCGTTTAACAAGCACATCAGTGATAAACGCGAATGAACCATCGTTAAATCAATTGATTACGTATTAGTTTGAATTAAGTGATTCATAAGTAATTGCTTTGATTGTGTCAATCAATCAATAATTTGATTT
Source organism: Diorhabda carinulata (assembly GCF_026250575.1). Taxonomy (NCBI): domain Eukaryota; kingdom Metazoa; phylum Arthropoda; class Insecta; order Coleoptera; family Chrysomelidae; genus Diorhabda; species Diorhabda carinulata. Next base: position 9,715,744 of record NC_079464.1, on the reverse strand, counting down.
GATTGATTTATAGTCAATATTCTGGTTTCCCTGTGATTCATCAAAACAAATCTTTGACTCACCATATTTGATCCGTTGTATGCCATTCGCTGTCCCGTTTTTTTGGACCAAATCAAGTGGTGACGTTTCGGATTTCATTTTTTGTGTCACCTTCATGGAATGTACTCATTCTAAAAAGTGAGTGACCTCAATTTACAGTCAACTAAGAGACCATTACTTTATTGTGACAATTTACCTATACCAGTACATCTGCGTCCGTTATGATTAACGATTCAGATTTCTTCACTTAGAGCGAATAGCAGGACGAGTTGGTTCGTCAGAACTCTCACGATCTCGTTTAGAAGAATGGAAGTTGATATATGATAGAACTAAAATAAGCCATTTTTGAAATCGTCGTGTACTTGGTGTAAGGTAATTATGTGAAGATTCATTCATTTATCGAAGATTCTAAAACTAGCCTTAAGGACATTTCACTGCAAAATGGAAGTGTATTTTCTCCTGTACGTTTTGTAAATATGATAAATATGAAAGAAAACAATGAAAACATGAAGTTATTATGAGAAAAAAATGGAATATATCAAAATTTAAAGGGAATTAAAAGTTATTGTCCTTAACTCGAACCAGGTTAAATCAAATTCTGCTATTTTCTTTGTGAATCGGCTTGTCAGGGACAAAAGAGGCCATAAATAATATATTTGAATCCTAGAAAGAAAAATGTGTAGTATTGACATCTTGTACAGCTATCTAGAGCTTTTCTACATTCATTGCACATTAAATTAGGGTTAATTAAAAATTTTATAAAGACGATGGATTACAATAGGAGCGAAATATATAAGGCGGTATTTTCGTTTGACTTAACGTCAAAAAGTTGATAGAAGACCCAGTATTTGGACGTAAATTGAACAATCTAGAAAAACAAGCATAGATATCTTCCGAAAATGTTCTAGGTAACCTTAAGAATGAGAAGTACCTACACAGAGTTTGTTAGCGAGCTGGCTTATCAAGCATTGAGTTGAAACATTTCTTAATCTGACATCTGGATTTTTTGACAATTTGGTAGCTGTGAGCGATGAGCATGTGGTGAGGTCATTTAATCGATGGAAGAGCGATATGAGGGCAATGGAGCCCAAAAATATTGGATAACTACTGTTATATGTTGAAAAGGAAACGTCTTGGAGCTAAATTTCTCCGAATATGTTAAATCAAAAATTCACAGCAACACTTTTTCAATGTTTGTTTCGAAAGGTCAGTATTTGTAAAAATATTTGAATTACTTAATCAATAAAATTCTTGGCCACCAATTTTTTCAGTTACTTATTCATAAAATAAATGACTGACTTTCGTGTAGCTCAACAAAGCTCAAATTTTGTTTTCAAGTGTTATCAGTAGACTACAAAATATGATTTAGGTACTAAATTATGTAGGTTGAGTCAAGCATATAAATTGCGAATAAGACAATATTATTTCTAAATTTATAGTGTCAGTATAAAAATATAAAGTTAAATAGATTGAAATTAGGGTTCATTACAGAAATTTTTGTAAATCTGAACTCATTTTTTATCTCACTGTATCATTTATTAGTGTAATGTTAAACAAAAGACTTCCACGAATGGAAATCACATTCTGTTCTTCAATTAGTAAAAGCGTTGAAGTGAAAAGCTTTTAAAATTACAAAACTACCCGGTAGAGAAGTCTCTTGTAGTAGCTAGCACGCCATTGGTCAACAACCCTATGGATTATTCTGTCTTTTGTTTCATCCCCTGCGGCAAGAGGGTGGACGGGGGCTAAGCATGCCATGGCCGCTGCTTGTAATGACACTCTCGGCCAGCCCAAGTTTCCAGTTTCAGAGAGTACGGGGGTTGAAAGCATCCTCCAGCCCCCCAGGATTTTACCCTTTTCTGTAGTGCCGGACTAAGGCACTTAAATATTGTAATTAGTTGAAAAAATATGTTTTAGAAATCACATGTCAAAAAATTTGAAGGAACGCTCTTGGAACGAGAGTCTTAAGTTGATATGTTTTTTTATTTATAAACCAATTTGAATAGTCAGGTGATATTTTTTCATTGTAATTTTCAAAAATTTATTGTTCAAGCTAAATCACCTACCATTAGGTTAACTGAGTCAGAATCGGTTTTCATTAGTGAACTAAACACTATACCACTAATTAAAATTTTGATGTTGTTAAGCAAAGACTAGTTGTGCTCTTCGATAACATATTCGTCGTGGTGCTTTAATCGTAGTTATACGCTTTCCAATCACCTTCACGTTTTCTCGTAGCCGTAAGCAGACTCTTCTATCAATACAGAGTACCCTTTTGCAAATTTTTACTCACATATATTTTCTATTTCATGCTAAATAATCAAATATTTTCGTTATAAACTTATACAACCCACAAAAATTATCGCATCACTCATTATTTTTCAAATATTTTAAATGTGTCGCCTGTTTTTCGAATTTTATTATTAACACGAATCAAAACACCAATAGATACGCCTTTTGCAACATTTATTTTATATCAGTTTAATCTACAGAGGACAAAAAGTTTGATTTACCAAAACATAGAAAATTGTATAAATTGTATAAAACTCTACCGTCAGCTGGGGTAAGATTGGCCCAAATCTAAAGCCATGTTATGGTTTTATCAGGTCCATATCTTTTGACATTGATTATATTAATTTTTTAATGTATCTTAATGTGTAAACAAACATTATATCAATAAATAAAAATTATATTGAGACCCCTCAATCATTTTGCAATATTATACCTAGTTTTTTTAATGTTTGGGCCAAAGTTGCCTTGAATTGGGGAAACTTTGTCCCATACTTTCAAACCATATAAAACCTATGTTTAGTATTGGTTGGGCTAAAGATAGACAAGATAAAATTACCACCAGACATATTAGTATGTGTTTTTACCTGCTTTTACTTCAAAAACATTCATGAAATGATGGGAAACGGGAATAAATGAAACGAACTTCATATTATTGAAAAAAAATTGTATTGTAGAAAAAAAGATATCAGTTTACATCATATTTACATACTAGTTGTCCAGTTCTGGCACATGGAACTGATTCCTCTTTGAAGCTATTTTTGGAGGATTGATTTTCTGACAAATATCCACCCAGTCGTAAGTCAGGCATTCTTGTTTTTCTGGCCAGCGCCAAAACTTGGGTCTTTTTCCCATGCATGCAACTATAGGTCCTTCTTCAGATAAACTAACAATTTTGCCAGGGTATTTCTGTCCATCATACTTAACCACTACAAATTTATCAATAGCAAAGTGTTCAAGTTTCAACGCAACTGGTGTTTCTTCATCATTAGACCTGTGAACAGGTATGCCTGCTACTTCTTGTAATATTTCTTCTAGATCGGAAAATGTTTCGCTTTTTTTGTTTTTCTTCTAGGAAACTTGTGTTTTCTTTGATGCACTGCTAGAAGGTTTGTTTGCTACTTCTGAGATGGCTGCTTCAACTTCTTCAAATGCAATACTCTTGCCAGCAGGCACTTGCAATTTTTTCTTCCTTCTTCTCGAGCCATCTTTAATTAAAAACTAAGCTCTTTTCTTCTCCAACTGTTTCAAGCTTCTCTTTTAGACTCTTTATCCACGGGCTGGTTTTCTGGAAGAAGGTCTAGTAGTCTTTGCTTGTTTAAGAGATGGATTCCACATTTGGCAAATGCAGCCGTCAAATTGTCTCTTCGCTTTTCTTCCAAACTTGCCCTCAGCTCTTTTAGTAATCGTGAAAACAAATCTTTAGGGATAGTTGCAAATTTGGATCCTGCATCTGACTCTTTCCACTTGCGGAGGATGTCACGCCACGATCTTTTCATTGTTCCAAAGAAGGCAACGTCTAATGCGCAACGTCTAATGGTTCCGTTATACCTATGAAGTCATGCAATATGGCGGCATTACTGAAATGTTTAAACTACCTACAAAATTTTTTATTTTCAATATTTTACTCTCTCCACAAATATTGATCAAAGAATTGAAAAAAAAATTATAATAAAAGTTGTATAAAAACTATCCAAAACTATTTTTTTCTCAAACCATGCCCTATTGTTCGTTAATTCCAAAGTTAGGATCTACCAGTTCTGTGTCTAAGTTAAAAGTTGATATAATGATTTAATATAAATTTCAGATCATTCTTTAATCGTTGGCTTTTAATTGTTGTAGTTGGGAACATAAGAATACATAAGTAACTTTTCCATGATAGCATACTAACTGGAATATATTTTTATTTCTATTTTTATTTCACTTGCAAACAATTTTGATATTTTATGATAATAAATGTTAGCTAAAGGTAGAGTCTTAGAAATCCTTTAAAATAATAAAATAAATATATTTAAAATATTCCATTTTATATTGTATATCCAAATATTTTACCACTCTTTTACCTTGATTAATGTTGTGACTAGTTGTTGATTATGCAAATTTCACCTTTGGATATGTCTAATGGCTTTAATACATACTGGGTATATTCAGATTACCTTTGCTATGGGTTAAAATGCTTATCTTTGTTTTCAAGTACTTGACTTGTTTTTGCAGAATCAAACTGAGTGAATATATTTCAAAATATACATAGTATTATGAACAACTTGATTCTAACATATTCGTTGAATGATCCGTATCCAAATTATTTGCACGTGATATTATAAAAACTACTACAAATGCGTAGAACTTTTGGACAGTTGAATTCCTCCACACTTGCTATTTAATAGGATCTTTCTCATTGTATTAATTATATAAACTGCCTTATTTTTGGTACAACAAACAATTCTAATTTTACGTTCTCAGTACTAAACAAAAATAATATATCGATACAAGCGCAATTATTTCGGAATGTAGAAAAACTAATATTTAACTGATTTATCACATCGTCTATGTCTAATACATAATTCTAAACATCAGAATCCCAATGACCCATTAAAATATTTATTCTACTTTTCACGCTCAAATCAATTAAGTATAATCTACTAATTATAAAATAAGCGTTGATTGACGTATAAAATAAATCTTCTACATATAACTGCTAGCATTCATAGAATCTAGCTTACGGTGAAATCCTCAAACTCTGGTACTCTGCCATTGATTGCCATTCCTTCCATATTTTCCTAGAATAAAGATGTTCTATAATCTTTCCACAACTCGAATGATCATTAATGCAATCTAGCAACATCGTAGCACGGTTTAAATCTAATGCGCATATCCATCCTCAAGAAAATGACCGAATAGCATTAATTAGTGTATATTGATTAGTTAGTAAATGTGCCAAAAACAAAACCAAACAAATTTTTTTTAAGACATCTTTCGAAGCTACCCTTCAATGGGCTTTAAATGAAATTAAATTCGATTCAGTGATCTACTCTTTAGCTTAGACTGGGATAAAACTTTTCAAAAACTGCGTTTGTAAGGAGTAACTTCTTAACAAAAGATTAAGGAAACCGATTTGTCGAATGGATACTAGAAAGCCACATGTAACGTCTTCCTAGAAAGATATCTAAATGTCTGTTAAAAATTTCATGGTCATGAGCAAATGTTCTAACCCTTTCAAAGATAACTGTCTATAGTTTGTTTTTTCAACGTCATTCGATTCTGTCAGATCATACTCCAACATCTGTTTACGTATCGGAAAATGACAATGGAGGTTATCGGAAAATATTTTGATGCATAGGGGTATAGTTCAATTTTAGAATATACCTCTAGAATTTTTAAATTGAACGAAATATGTTTTCATTTTTGTCCTAAGATGGGCAAAATTGATGGACCCAAACAATGAAAAAGTGTGTACGAATTTGATTTGGAGATTATATTTGTTGCACTTTCCCAAATTCCACGAAAATTCTTCAACCAACGGATGTCTCCAGTTTCCGTCCACTAAAGAATCTCTGTTCCTGGAAAGGCTATTGCTCAACTAAAGACTGAAACTATAGTCCATCGATTTAGAGCAACTGGATTATATCCGTGGGATGCAACTGCGGTTCATAATACAAAATACATTATTATAAAGTATGTAGACAAAATAGAAGTAGAGCGAGAATTATTAATGAAATTAAATCTCAATATTTTAACTTCGAAAAAGTTCGTCATTTAATTGGAAATCGAGCAACTGGAGAAATGGAAGAACAATGTATTAAAGTCTGCCCAAACTGGACTCCTTTAAAAAACATAAGTGAATTTTTTATGAAATACAATGATGAAGACATAATATGTTAGAATTGTGTTCGAGAGTGATGACAAAAATCATATTTACCCAAAAACAATATCATTAAAGGCAAAAGACTTACTGTTACATTTGTACATAAAACATGTACTTGTCAAATATAGAGATTGTATTCAAAAATTGCTAAACTTACCACGTTATATGTCTTAAGAAAAATAATATATAAAAAGAAAATTGCATAAGCCGAACGTGCATAATAAATACCAACATAAATTTTATAGTTTCTACCTTTTGATAAGTGCATTTTTCATAATTTTACTTTAGAACCGTTACTTCGACATTATTTAAGTTCAATAAACTTTTGTTATATCTTTTATTTTGATGGGCAAATTCTAGATAGATGCCTACTCACTTGCTAATTACCTTAAAATGAAACTGCATTCGTAAATGTGTGCCATTAACTGGGAGAATTGGAGTGCCAATCAATAGCAACCATAACTAGTAAAATCGAAAAATCTTAAATCGAGGAGTAAAAGCTAAGAAAACATTCAATTAGGCAATAACATTGAGAGAAACTTGGAGAATTAACATTTCTGATTGTGATTAACACTTACAGTTATAGCTGAAAACGATAAATAAACGGTTTTATTTGGCTGTGTCACCTAAAGTGCGAATGGTTTTACCCTATGATAAATTCACCATTATTTTTATAACAATTTTGTGGCTACAACTATCGAATTTCAAGCTAAAAATGCCCTAAGTCTAGTTTCATATTTATCATGATAAGTGTCGCATAGTAAGCAACTAGAACCAAATTTCGGCTATTCTTTTACCTCTACTCTTTCCCATAACTATAGTTGTGTAATTTTTGAAAGTAGAAAAATTGAAGTGAGAGACATATCAAGAGAAAATTTATTATAAACAGAAAATTAAGAAATAATTCATATTTTAAGAGGATATAGGTGGGGTATTGCTCTGATAATTTAGACACGATTGGACACCAGGTAGTCCAATGGGCTATAGGATATTTGATAATAGTATGAAATAAATTTATACTAATTTTTATTCAATACTAAAAGTTCATAAAACTACAAAAACAATCATTTTCTCCCTTTTTTGATAAACACATAATTCTAATAAAAAAAATTGAATTCGAACATTTAGTCATCAGTAACAGACAAGCACCAAACTTCTGCAAATAATCTTACAATATAGGGAACGTCCGATACGGTTCAATTAACTTAATTTACTTCACCTTGTTCTGGCTATCAGTGGTTTACAGTAATATTTACGGATTTGTTCCTAAATTTAATTTTGTTTTGCCCATTTTTATTTTCCATTAACAACATTTATAATAAAAAACTCCAGCTAGATATCATTATAATGATGAGTTTTTTTGTAGTCTATAAATATTTCTGTTCTCCTCAATTCTGAAATTTCAATATAAGGATATACCATTTGCTTGATGGTTTATTCTTCTATTTTTTCCATTGGAGTTGGTTTAATTGATTTAAGTTTTCATTTGATTATAATATTGATAATTATGATTGTTTATAATAAAATCATATATTATTTATTTTTTAACATGTATTCAGCAAAAAATTCAATTTCTAAAACTTAGTTTAAAACATAATACTCCCTTTTCAATTATGATACTCTTTCTCAACAAATTAATTGAACATATAGACATATCAAATTACTGTGCCCCTAATTAAATTATATTATTTGTCATATCATTAGACCAATAAATAAAATAAGATAATATGAATGAATAAATGAATTTATGAAAAGCAAATACAAAAATACAACATACTTTGTAACTACAACTTTAAAATGCCATTGGGTACAAAGTAAAGTTAAAAAAATCAAATTTAACAATTTATACCTACTGGAGAATTCCTTCAAGCAAGGTGAAACCTATTTTTTCGTTTTTTCATTGCTCTAAACACGTGAATAAATGGTACTCGTACAATGATGTGATATACATTACTTATAAGAAGGCATTTTATAACACAAGAAAAAATTAACACTTGGAAACGGTGTTAACTGTTTACAAGCTTACCGTATACTGACGCCATTGCATCGCTTTAATGAGCGTTTTAGCGGGAAGTTTGACGTGAAATTTTAAAAACTTGATTTTGACTTTTATAATAAGAAAACTTTTCATGTTAAATTGAATGTATAAATATCATTTAAACCACTTTTCAAAAACCTTATTAATATGGAACTCAAAATATGATTGGTATAGTTCACACTAGTAAATAGTCACTATACTATACAAGTTTTTTGTTTTATACATTATATTCAAATAAAGAATTATGCAGAGGAAATAAGCTTGTAGAACCAACAAGACAGTATTAACTTAACCGTTAAAATGTAGAACCACGTTTATTTTAAAATTGATCAGTTATACATTTTCCACATCGCAGTAATTTTTTTATGACTTTTGCGGTAGTTAAAATTTAAAATTTTTATGAATCTTTAGTTTTATATTTGAAGAATCAAGTTGAATATTGATCTTTCAGTTATATATCTCTTCCAACAATTACATTCAGATCTCAAACTATACGATGGAATCAACCATCTTAGGTTAGGTTAGTACGGGCAATCAGTCATAGTTCATTCGGAGACCTACATCTCATTGTGTTACCTTTTATTTTCCACGATTTGTTAATTTGATAACTAGCTAACCAACCTTCTATCTTTTTTCAGGTTATCGGCTAAGCAGATGCTCCATCGTCTCTTCTTCTCAGTTTTACTGTTTGTATAGTTGAACGTTGTCACTATTCCTTTCTAGTGTATTGAACCAACAGTACAATGTACATTAATCACTTCAATGGTCTTCTAAATAGAGTGTTACGTGAATAATATCTTTAATGTGTTCTCTTCAGTGATCTGTCGGTCACTTCTGTTTGACTATATATCTTTATGTTTGACTGATTCCTGTGTAAATAACATCTTTTAACAATTCCTTCGATAGTATCACTGTTAATGTCTCTTTGGAATTCTCTTCTATCGTCCCACCTTTAGCAAGTTTATCTACACTAAAGTTCCCTTCCACTTCATAGTGTTCAGTTACCTAGCTACTACAGTGTCACGAATCCAGGTGAGTGTGGATCACGATAGCTCATTTTGTCATCTTTTATAATATAATTTTTAAGAGAGTCTGACTATCTATATCGACTTTCCTAACAAGAAAATAACATTTTCTCGTACATTTTATGTAAAAATTTGCAAATTGATCATTTGAAGACTCCAATTTCATCATCGGTTCTCGTCTCAGTTTATTATGACTGCCAAACAATCATCTAGTGAAATTCCTCATTAGAACTTTCTAGAAATTTTGGAATGTTCTATTGCAAATAAAATTTACTGTTCAGATTATGTTAAGACTTGATTTCACTAAAAAAATGAGAAGTAGAGTGAATTTTTAGAACATATGTCAACTTTTTATAACTATGCTCAGTCACATTATACGAGGGTTGCTACTTAAGTTTCGAAAATTGGCAACCATGATGTGAATATGTTAAATCTGACATTTCCATTATAGTTGCACATTTTTAATGGTGAACGTACTTAGAACGTGTTTTTATACGAGTGTTACATACATTCAAAATTGCATGAACATTTGGCTGTAAAAAAGATTTGCTCGCGTATAATTTGACAATCGCTTAAAAAAAGTCGTGTCAATAGGTGCAAAAAATTGCGGTGCTTCAAATAACGTCTATAAGATCGTGACAGACGACGAATGATAGATCATCATATGGGGTTTTCAACATGAGCCAAATTTAACAAAAACTGCTCCCACACGAAGCACTCCAAAGGAAAATGGTCGCCTATTTTTTCGGACATAACTGGACACAACCGTCTATTAGACCATGGAGTCCTTGTTTTACATCCAATGAGTTTTCCTTGTTTTCGCAGATTAGAAATAAATTGCGAGGTAAAGTTTCCCTACACCAGAAGAGTCAGTTGAAGCGTTCAAATCACATGTTTTGAAGGTACTTCAATCGGAATGGAAAAAGTGCTTAATGGAGAATAAGTCAAATCCAATCCTAAATATTTGTTCCTATTTGTCTATCTCAAAACTTAAGTAGTAACCCTCGTAAGGAATAATTTATTGACCTTGACATGTTTATAGAAACCGAATAGAATAGATATTCTTAGCCATTGAGAGATTTTTGTAATTATGTTAAGCGTAACATAATTTTCAAAATTCTAAAACATCAACATTGTGAAGAATTGTTGTCATTGTTACATGACATCTGTGGATAGGAAGTAGAACAAGAAGAAGGCTAACTAAACAGTCAAAGCGGACCACCGATCCTTGAGATATGCATATCAGACAACTAACTTCGTCGAATCATCTTTTTGGTACACGCGGACCAATTAGGACAGTTAGTAGTCAGGTGGACATGTTAGTAGTTACTTTAGGCATCTTTTGATTGCAGATGATTGTCGTCAATATTCGATAACGTGCAGAGAAAGATATTATCTTATCACGATTTTTTGCTTGGTTGCAGATCATTACTGTAGAAGATTAATAAAAGCAATGGTCTATGCTGTAAAGTTTTTGTTTTTATTCCAAGTATGAGAAAGGTGTGAGAATTGAGCGTTATGTTGATGATGCTCTACAAATCACTTTTCTGCTTCATTCAAATGAGCGCCTACAAGTAAACTTTTCAGAAAAAAGCCCACGTATATGTATTTTATAAGTTGATGTTTTGCCGTCGACATATATAACAGTGTGTTCAGTATGAGGATACTAGATAATTGAATTTCATTGGTATCCAAAGTTATACTCTTCATAATATGTGGAAAGTTTATTTTTCGTAACTCAACCAACGGAGCTACTAATACTTCATATGTAAAGGATATTTTTCCAGTATGGCGCCGGTCCTGGTTACATCTACTCTCTTGTATATGACAAATGCAGATACAACTCTCTCATTTCGCGTACAGTATAGTGAGAAGCCTTGTTTCAGATCCTCTACACACTTACTTCTTTTAAATGAATTGCTAGTGATATTTAATGAGCTATTCGTTAAAATATTTTCAAAAGAAATAGTATAATAATATAATAATATAATATAATATTTACAGTTCTCAATTCCCGTAGTTCTATTTTGTAATATTTATAGATAAACTCTCTCAGCTTCTGTGTTTTGATTGGAAAAAGTGAAACAACCTTATTTGGTTGATCATCATTTTTCACAAAAACTACTCACTCATAGAAAATATGAATAAAAAATAGAAAAATCTAATAGGTTATCAAAGTGGCAAGACGTCAGTGTTGCAGAGATGAAAGTTTTTATTGGACTTTTGTTGCAAATAGGACCTTGTACTTTTCCATTAATTGAACATTACTGGTACACCAACAAGCTACATAATGTAAATTTTTGGCGCTCACATATGAGTCCAAATCGATTCCAGTTGCTACATCGTTATTTTCATTTGGTTCATAACTCAATACCATCTGCCGACATATTATACAAGGTGAAACAAATACTAAATCATTTCAATAATATTATGCGTGAAAACTATGTACCAGATAAAAATATTTGTATTGACGCATCCATGATGCTATGACAGAAAAAATTGCTTTTCTGCCAAAATATAAAATACAAATATGATATCAAACTATATGACCTATGTGAGTCCGATGGTCTTGTAATGAAAAAAAGATTTATAGCGGAAAATCAAAGGAAACTGATAATAATCTAGGTCACAGTACTGACGTCGTTTTACATTTACTTGAGGATTATCTCGATAAAGGATACACGGTTTATATGGATAATTTTTATAATTCTGTTACTCTTACAAAACTGCTAAATACACGGAAAGCTTTGTGTGCGGAACCCTACAAAATAACTAAAAAGAAAACCCCAGAGATGTGGTAAATCCAAAACTGAAAAAAAATGGAGTGTATCTCGCACCAAAATGCATACTGTTGAAATGGTAGAGGTGCCCAATCGCAATGGAAAAGTTACTATGAAACCGAATATTATTCGAGATGGAATGTCTGGCATTGACCGATCAGATCAGGTTGGGTTAGGTTAGGTTAGAGATATTCACATTTAGTATGCTTTTCAATTTATTCTAAGTGGTAAGAAATGCTGAGCAGATGTATCCTATTATCATTAATTATGTTTTATTTAACGAAACAATCTCGTTTCAATATTCTTTGGGTATAAGGGTTTTCCATTTAAAAAAAGTATGAAAATTATATGTTCGAGTTTCTGTCCACCCTGTATACAAACGTATAAAATTCAATCAAAACGTAAATATTGTCATTTGACAAAACTCTGTAAGGTTAAACAAACATTTTTTTCTAAAACGTGTATCTACATAAAATGAAATCTTTTGAAGCCTTCACATAAGAAGCTAATAGATTAAGTTATAATATACGAGTGTACATATTATCATTTGTTTGATTTGTAACGTAGTTTTACAATACTCTGTATAGTTTGAGACAATTTTAAAATATGTTAATCAAATGTATCTATAATTTTTTTCCAAAAACATTTTTTAATATCTCTTGAAATTGATGTATATAAAAAAACAGCGCTATTTAAATTGAAAAGCTCTGATTTTTATAAAACAAAAATAGTCAAATGATATCAATTCCTTTTTGAGATACAGGTATTTTGAATGGAAGTCATCTAATTATTACTTCCTTTGTATTGAATTTTGTTTATTACTAATTATTTTTATCTGTCGGTGTTAATCAGTAGCTATCGATAACATACTATTTTGAACTTGTAGGTTATTGCTCTCTTTAAAAACATCAAGCAGTGACCAAATTATAATCTGAAAAATTTGAATGTTTATCCAAGCCGATTGAATTAAATATTATTACGTGAAAGCTTTCACCAGAGAGATACCTCTCATTGAGTGCATAACTTCGAAGCATTTTTTTGAGGTGTAGAAAACGGTGATCTCGCAATTTATTTTCCATCTGCGGGAATAAGAAGAAATCATTGTGTGTCAATTCGATATTCAATTCGATATTTTGACTGTTCAAAAACGTGTTGTTTGGACTAATTTATGACAGCTCGCATTGTCGTGGTGGAAAATGAATCGCTTTCTGCAATTGGTTTACCAGATTTTTTCTGGTAAACGAATGCTAGTCTACCATTCAGAATTGATTTTTCTACATTACTCTAATGGAACGGTAGCGATAAGTCTAGTTATTCTGAGAAAACAGGCGACTATTTGCTTCATCTGCGAACAATTTTTGTTGGATTGGGCTCGTCTTGATGACCCACACAGTCGATTGTCGCTAAGTTTTAGATTTATATCCATAGATCGTCGTCACGATGTCATAGACGTCTTTTGAAGCATCGCGATTGAATTGTTTCAGCATTTCTCAGCACCAATCGACACGACTGTTCGGAGCGATTGTCAAATTATGGGATATCCAACACGAAAGCGTGAAGAAATATTTTTGAAAGCCAAATCTTCATGGAATATTGAATGAATGCGTGGTATGTCACATAAGACGCGCTTGCAATATGAGGTTAAGCAACCGAATCGATGTTTTCTGGCACAACAGCAAATTTTTGACCACCTCACAATTGAATTGGAAAACCAGCAAAACACAGTGACTCGAGATGGTGCTTCATCACCAAAAATAGAAGCGAGTTGATCGGCACACTGTTGTTTATTTAATCAACATCGAAAGTCATATAAAATTATCGCACAAAATTCTATATCTATAAACAAATCTAATAATCCTCGTATGACAACACCTGAATACGTTAACCATTAAAAATGTCAAACTTTGTACATTCACATCAGTGTTGCCATATATCAAAAATTAAGTAGCAATTCTCGTACATAAAGGAATTGTCTTTTTAAAAATAATTGAATTACCAGATCTTATTTATTTTTAATGTTTTTGTTTATGCTTGCTTTATGCCACATTTCTGATTATTGTTACGGTATCAGTGAAATCACAATCCAAATTAATTCGTAATATATCTGAGCTATGAATATGTCTTATCTTTTTAGTTTTGTTAATTGGAGGATTTTGTGTGTTCGTTAGTTTTTATTATATGAAAACTTTCGTAATTCATATCCTGCTTGTTATCTCCGTACATTTTTAGGCAAGGGATCGGAATGCTGTGTGCTATTCTACCAATTTGTTTTATTGTATCTGTACTCACTAGATATTTCCATATCATTAAGAGTTCTTCCTGCATCTAGTCCAACATTCCTTATCTGGTCTTTAAATTGTCTTATTTGCGTTTCTATATATTTTTAATTAGCTTACTATTTATCATACCCCCCCTAGTTTTCATTTGTTTGGCCATTTTTATTATATTGAAACATCATTCTCGTCTATCCACTGCTTCATTATTTGTATTTTTTCAAACGTTTAGCTCTAATTGCTTCCTATCTAGTATCGTGGTTTGTCGAATTCACTAAATTTTTTATTGCACATAATATTGTAATAATATTTATTATATGTTTTTTTTTGTTTAATATGATGATGTAGAATCATTCCACTTATTACATAGATGATCTTGAGATTCATTAGCTATGGTTTCAAAGTCGACATTTATTCTCTTGCAATCTCCACCACTGTGCCGAATATTTCCAAAATGTATTCATCACTCATTATTCCAGCTTATAAACTTAAAATGAATAATATGTCATTTGCATATACAAGACATGTGCCGGGATGAAATAAGAAATTGAGCTGTGACTTTTTAGTAGTTCTATATTTTTGGAATCGCCAGTATTTTTATTTTCAAACAAAATTAAAGCACTTGTCATAACGACCAAATAATTTTTTAATCCAGCAATTCAAAGAATTCTGGTCTCTTAATAACCACTCCAACAGTGCCGTTTCAACATCGTCGTCATAGTGGAGCGCTCACTGCCCAGGTGAGTGTCAAGATCAAGGAACATGTGATGATCAGTGAATGCTAGATGAGGATTGTAAAGAGGATGAAGACGTTTTTCCCAACCAAATTCTCCGATAACTTTTTTCCTTCTTTCTGGCTGCAAGTGGATTAAATCAACAGCGATATCTCTTTGTTGCTATCATATGAATCCTCTTTAGTTGGTTATTCAACATTGTAGCCCGACTGGCATTTACTAATACCTGAAAAATTATATAACGATTAAAAATTTGCAGGCGCATCAAGCACTACATCCCTTTAGGAAATTTCCGGTACAGGTGTGAGAAAAAATTGGACTAGTTGAACTTTTTTGTCAATAAATTTCTTTTGAATCAAGTTAATAATCAAACCACAAACTTATGAATATACACTATAATGAGAAAAAGTAGGGATTGAGGGAGGACAAGGACATAAGTTCTCGTTGAGCTAATTTACCCTTTCTATAAACTCACACATTAAACTTAACATGGTTTTCACAAACTATCAAACTGTTCTCTCATCTCTTGATAAAAAATTCTAATGTAACATAGGCAATTATTGAACTCAGTAAATAAGATGAATTTTTCGATAAATGGGTGATTCCGTTCTAACTGTGATATTCAATGTCCTGTATTGTTTTTTTGTACTAGTCATTAATTAATAATCAATTAATAAAAATTTTGTGTTAATTGAATAATTCTTAAGATATTTAAACATTATTTTTATACAATATAACTTGCCACTTAAAGAAAACTTATACTACATCACTTGAATGTCAGTACCGTGTCATGTCCATTCCTAGAATTTACCGATAAATTATTAATTTTTTTTGTCGTAACAAATGATTTAAACTAATTACC
Organism: Diorhabda carinulata; assembly: GCF_026250575.1. Lineage (NCBI taxonomy): Eukaryota > Metazoa > Arthropoda > Insecta > Coleoptera > Chrysomelidae > Diorhabda > Diorhabda carinulata. The sequence continues at coordinate 9,699,839 of NC_079464.1, read as the reverse complement.
TTATAAATTCTAATGTTTATGATCAAACTGAGGAAAATTGATGCACTTGTTGTTTAATATCTTAAGTTACCATGTCAGTACCGTGGATAAATGAGTCAGTACCGTGGAACTCAAAATCCGACATTTGTGTCTTGCTCGTGATACTTTGAAGTTGTAGTAAATTCCTCTTAGAGTTTTATTTTTACAGTAAAATAGATGAATAATATGCATAAAAAAGTTAGAAAAGTTAAATTTTAAAATCTTGAAATTTTGAATACAAAAAATCACAGTTAGAACGGAATCACCCAAATATGTTTCCAGTCTGATTACAATGAAGTCAGTTGGATAATGTACGAAGCCCATTTATATATGATAGAGACAAATGCTGTATGTTTTGAAGATTTCTGTTTCTTACTAAAGCCAGTATCTTAATTATATTTCATATCATAGATGTCCTCTTCTACCTCTCTAGCCTCATTCTCAATCCAACGGGCGTGCATAACCATTTGGTGGAATTTTCGAAGATATTGCTGATCGTCGTCAATTAATACGTTACGGTCACGTTTGAATTAAATTGGGAGAAACAGAAACTAAGCCTGCAAAATAGTTGTAATTTCAATGGGAATCTCTTAACGCATGCGCAAATATAGTTCATCAGTGACGACTCTTTATAAGATTCAATGTGGTCAGTTTAAATGGGTTCTATTTATTAATGAATTCTTGAAATCTCTCTGTCTAACAGATAGAACTTTATCACGTAAGTAAAACACGCACTATGATATGTAGACAGCCTAAGATGAATCATTCAAACTATTTGTCGATAATAATACTCTCTTTTATGTGAGACTCCTCTTAATAAAACAGTAAATCCGTTGTACCAAATCTTACTTATCACTTTCTCTATGTTATCTTGTATCTTATCAAGTTTATCGCTCGTTGATACCAAAACAATAAATTAATGACTGCATTGCTTACCAGGTATTATTAGTAATAACAAAAATATAACAACGCTACACAACGGTCCATTTTTCAATAATTAGGGTCCACTATGGGCCTTAGATATATATTTTTTTGTGTTTTACTGTTTTACATATCGAATGCACGTGTTATCGAAGAAACATGTCCTAGTTATTGTGTTTGTGATATAATAAACGATTACAGACGAGCGACATGCCAAAGTAAAAATCTTATTACAGTGGAAATCGCAATTTCGCCTCTTGTGGAGTACTTGGATTTATCGCATAATCACATTAGTGATTTGAATAGACAAGTTTTTTCAGTGAGTATAAGCAGCGACAAATCCAGCTATGTAGCCCTTCTACCTATCGCTTTAAATGCGAACGTTTATTATTAGTTTCTGTATTCTGGACGATTTCTGCTTTTCTTTGATCCTCAAAAAATAACCTGAGTATTGTAGACCTTTTGACATTAGATTAAGCTCTGCGCTAATGTGTGAGGATAAGAGTTAAACCATTAATGAATGATTAATAACTATTTCTCACTTTCTCTCCAACTCCAATATCCAATAAAATTATTTTCTTCCAAAAATATGTTTATATTCCCTACAAAAATGTATTTTATTTTAATCCATTATCTGTTTGAAAGATTTGAAATTCTCGGCACCTAACTGAGAAAAGTTGAATTGTTGGTCTTCGTGTTGGTGGAGTATCAAGGATGGCACAAAAAATGCCGAACACGAAGACTCAGAGCCATATGATAAGTGAGCGTCTAAGTTTATAAGCTCTAATGGAATTTCTTTCATAGGCAAAAGCAATAGAACTCAGTGGTTTGCAAGAAATGGAAGGCTTCATGGAATTCCATCTATTTAAAGAGAAATGAAATGTTAGAATTTTTTCATTTGAACCTTATCTGGTGTTTCTTCTAATATTAATAAACGCACCTCTGTTGTACCAAAAACGACTAGTTTGAAGACTCTCGTCTTCAGCAATAACCCCGATTCTATCTAGATGCTTGATGATAAAAGCGAGATGAGGCGAACGTCGTTACATTATGAAGTGTCATTGTTTATGGCTCAATGTTACTTTTGATCTTCATCTAGGCTGCTATAATTGCGTATCGATATATTCAAATAATATAAGAACCTCCTTTGATTTTCTACCTCTTACAATTAAAAATCCAGCTTCTGAGAAAGATAACGTCACATGTAGCCAAGAAAACCGTGAATTACTTCTATCAGACTCAAAAAAGTCTCATACCCCGTTCCTCCCAAAACTCTCGCATGATCTAACCCTTCCCCCCTTAACCTTAAATATAATTTTCCACGTAATAACATTCCATATTATGATTAGGGTAGAGTTTGTGAAATAAAAAGGACACTAGCCGTTCAGCGAATGGAAACAGTATGTAGGAGGAAGTGATAATAGTAGCAGAACAAACTATTGAATACCTGAAAGTACAGGATCCCTCAAGAAGAGCTGAATCGATATGTATATGGGAAAGTACTGCGACTAGTTTTCTGAAAATTTGCTTGCATGGGTTTTCCGAAATGCCAGTTTCAACTAAAATAATTTCAGCTTTCTAAAACTACCGGTTATACCAGAAGTGTTTCCAAATTTCGTTCTTTTGAACAGAATTCTATGATTTTGACCAAATTTTTGGAATCTACGCTAAATTTCAACCTAACTTTATACAAAGCATAGTATGCCTAAAGTCCACCATTTTTTAATTATTCCACAGTTTCGAAATTATTGGACATATAGAGATTATATTTTGTGTGAGTGTGAGTGTGAGTCAGGTCTAATATTTTTGTGATTTGGACAAATAACACTTACACCTTTCAAAATCTGTGAGAACCTTGACAAAAATTTATATTGTGCCCAATTTCGCTACCTAAGAACTTCGAAAACTTAATTTTTTTTAAACGGCAACTTCCAATTTTTTCTTTACCATTGGATTTTACACTTTAAATTAAGAAGACTTCGTTGGTAAATTCATATATCGCAAATTAAAGGTTTTTGTAGAAACTTGAGAAAATTGAAATTTTCATGGTTTTTAATTGCCGGTTGTCTGGAGCGACCAAAAAAGCTAACATTTCAAAAAACAAACAAACAATGGAAACAGCTTGACGTTCACGCGCTGCAAAAGTGTTCATCATGTCCCGTTTAGGATTTATCAGTGAAGATTATTTCAATTTGTTGGTAATATACGGGGAATGTGATAGGGTTATTAAACGAGCCTGCGATACTTTCCGTTTGCGATATCGGGATAGACCACGACCTATTCCTGATACACTTACGCGGCTCATAATTGTAAAACCCACGGTCAGTTTGTCCTGTCGTAGACAATGAAGCCAATGAAATTACAGTCTGGGGATACTTCAAAGTTTATCCTGAAAATTCATTAACCGTTGCGGAAAGAGATTTGGGAATATCAGAGATAAGTATTCACAGGACTCTTAAAAATACAAGTTCCATCGTATTCAATCTCGTAGGTACCAAATTTAAAGCCAGGTGACAATCAAAGTAGAATTGCTTTTTTTGAATTTATATTAATTAAAAGTTAGGTAGACGAAAATTTTTTACAAAACTTAATTTGGACAGATGAGTGTAAAATTCAGAAGAATGGAATATTTAACCGGCGTAACTCTCATTATTGGAGTGATACTAATCGTCACATGTTGCGTGAAAGACAGTTTCAAGGGTACTGGAATTTCAATGTTTTTGCTGGGATAAAAAAGGACAGCATGCTGGTGGTACATTTTTATGACGAAAATTTGATTGGTAATCATACTATTCATATCAGAGGATGAATTTTACTCCAAATTTTAGTTTATTTCAGGTAACAGATATCTAGAAATATTAGAAAATTATGTACACTCTCTAAATTTTAATTGGAATCAGCTGTGGTATCAACACACCGGAGCACCATCACACGGTAGTGCGCTGGTGAATAACTTTTTACAGAGTCATTTTGAGGACCGATGGATAGTACACGATGGACCGCATCAATGGCCTCGTTCACCAGATATCACCCCATTAGATTTTTTCTTTGGGGTCGTATAAAATATATCGTGTATGCTTCGCCGCTAGCTACAAAAGAGGACTGTCAGAAAACAGTTCAGAATGCATTTCGAACCCTTTCACCGCAAGCAATTTGAAACGCCACTCAGCACGGGTTTTTAAGAAGAATCCATAAATGTTTGGAAGTTGGGGGCAACCATTTCGAACATTTACTTTAGTCTAATTTTTTAGTTTTGTTCTTCTCCCCTTAGTGTAGTGTTTTTAAACATTTTTTAATTGACTAAAGTATTTTAATTTTTGATACGTTAACTTTTGTTATTCGTTGTTCGTCATCGGCAGGTGAAAATTAAAAACCATGAAAATTTCAGTTTTTTCAAGTTTCCACAAAAACCGTTAATTTTGAAATATATGAATTTACTAACAAAGTCCCGTTAATTTACAGTGTAGAATCCAATGGGAAATGGGAAAGAACAATTAAGGTCGCCATTGGAAATAATTAAGTTTTCGAAATTTTTTGATAGCGAAATTCGCCACCATTTTCTGAACGCCCTATATAAATGTATGTCAAGGTTATCACAGATTTTGGAAGCTGTAAGTCCAAATCCTAAAAATATTAGACCTGACTTACTTAAACTCGAAAATATATTTTTTTAAGTGGAGCGCTGCATATGTTCAAAAATTTCGAAAATGTCAAATAATTAAAAAATGGTGGACTTTAGGCAAACGATGCCTCATATAAAGTTATATTGAAATTTGGCGTAGATAGTAAAAATCACAGCAGTCTGTTTAAAATAACGAAGTTTGGGTCCACGGTATAACCGGAAGTTTCAGAAAACTGAAATTATTTTAGATGAACGAGCATTTCTGAAAACCTATTCAAATTTTCAGAACATTAGTCCCAGTACTTTCCCATATGCATATCGATTCAGCTCGTCGTAAAGGACCTTGTACATATATCACACGTGATACGACAGACAAGTAGCGAAAAAACTCATACAAAGTTCATTAAAATCTGCTTTTAACAGTTTCGACATAGGAAACAGAAATCAAATACGATAATAACAAAAAGGAACTGGAGAAAGTGAAGAATAGAGGCCAGTTGAGGCTAGCATACAGAATAAAATTGGATATTGCCATGCGAGGAATAACAGGGATGCTACATATACACAGTTGAGAATAAGAGGAATGATGAAAGAATAGAGGGACTATCGTGAAAGAGTTGGATAAGGACCTAGGAAAGTGGTTAAGAAAGAAGCATGGAAATATAAACTTCAACTTTAGCCAATTTCTGGCCTCAATCCATATTACAATAGAATGGGAGTGAAGTCGTATGTAAATATGACTACTATAACTCGGAAGATACAGAGCATATGTTTCACATACACTAGGTGGGATAATAAAGGACGCAACAGAAGGGTATTGAGTAAAGAGACTGAGAAACGTGAATCGGAAACTGTGAAGAAAACACAAAAATAACTGGATAGGAAATGATACCGGGTAAAAAGAGGATAACTTCAACCAAACAATAAAAGATTAGGTTATACTAGGTTGGGTAAGATTAAGTAAATTTACGTAAAAGTGTAAATTCATTTACATGAATTTTATACTATTTTTAGGCATTATATATGTTAACCAAGCATTCTATAGAATATCATATTTCCAAATTTGTCACTAATATATATACATATACAGTTTGGGTAATTTGGACTAATTTCCAAGATTCTAAGGTGTAAATTCAGTACATTTACTATGAGCAAGCATAGCTATGATGATGTTGTAATTATGCACTGATAACGTCATTCAATGTTTTTGTTTCCATAAGAACTTTGATATTTTATGGCAAATTTTATTAAACCGATCAAAATGTATTGATATCACCCAAAATGTCATACTATTTGTTTTCTGAATATACGTAAAACATCTTCAAATGGCGTTTGATTTTGAGTGAAAAATGAAAGTACCACGAAACTATAATAATAATAATAACTTTTATTCACAAGTAATATAATGGTAAGTGAATAAAGAAGAAATGAGCGATGTGTACATAAGTATTTTTTTGATAAAAGCATTAGTGTTGTTTTAAAGCATTAGGACAAAAAAATTTGACAGATAATAATAGAAAATAGTAATAATAAATTGAATTGCCAACTTACATGCCAATTTGTGCTCTATATGATATAAAATCAAATTTTTCAAATTTCTCAACGTGTCGGATATAATAAGCAAAATAACCATATCCGGCCCACGGGCCGGCTTTTGCCCACCCCTGCCATACATACATATACACACATACATATACAAGGTGTTTGATTAGTGTGATAATGTTCGGTGCTTCCTTTCTCGTTTGAAATATCAATTTGAAAATTTGAGGGATTATAGTCATCACTAGTTCTCACATTGTTCAATTATTTACAATCTCACAGGGTGTTCTAGACTACTGTGCCTTATGAAATTACTTTTTTGTTAAATGAAACACAAATTTTAACTATACTTTAACTGTGATGTGTTATACGGTGTATTTGAAAAGTAATTTTCCTTGAAAAAGTTCAATACCCTGTATAATATAGGACAAATTCAAGAATGAACATCTGTTACGGCTAAAGCATTCGAATTGTAGTGAAGATTCTAGAAAATTATTTATTTCGATAATATTCAATATATCTGATAGAGGGTGAATCAAAATACTAATACATTATTTTATCGGTCTTTTCAAGTAAATTACCTTGTATTTTATGTATAAAAAAGTACTACCAACATTCTTTTTTATAAAAAATTCCTTGAACTTAAAATTATTAGTCCTTTAGATATTTTGATTAATTTATTTAACAATTAATTGTTAGGTTGTTAAAAACTGAAATTTTATAATTGCTGTTTGGTACTATAGAGGTTGTATTACAAATACAAAGAAAAAACGTGTAATATACCCATAAATTACGGGAACGATATTATATAAAGGTACATAATCATTGTTTTGCACATAATAATCAAAATATCTCAAGAACTATTAATTTTAGGTATAGAGAATGCTTGATAAAACAAGAAGTATATTGGCAGTACGTTTTTAGTTACTCACACGAAATATTGGTGCCTTAACCAAATAAATCATTTTTTTAGAATTTTCACTACAATTCGAGTGTTTTCGTCGCACCAGATCTTCATTCTTGATTTTCTCTTACATTGTACAGGTTATTGAACTTGTTACGATTTCTATGGAAAATTGATTATAACTTATTAAATACCCCGGAGAATACATCACAACCCATATTTCTATAATCAAGTATGAAGGGTGTTTCATTTGAAAAAAAAATGTAACTTTGATATGGCACATTATTTTTCATCAAGAATGAAAATAATTTTGATATGTGAAGGACAAAAGAGGCACTAAGCTTAATCACACTAACCATTCACCCTGTACTAACTTAAATATTATATTAAAAATAAATTTAAGTCCACGATATAAGGATATATAGAAAAAAAATAGAAACTAAGTATGAATATATATAAAAACATAAATGAAAATATGAATATAAACTCAAATTTGAAAAAAAATATCAATGCAAACACATTCGAATCAAAGAAAGACTATTCGATGAGAAAAATATTTGATTAGTTTTTTTTAGTTAAATTTTTGTTGTATTCTAATAGTTTATTAATTGAATTGGAGAGGTTGAAATGCCAATCTTTGTTCAAATTTTTGCAATGCCTTTCCGAGCATGTCAAGTCTGATTGTATTGATTTCTTTCCAAATCCTATCTTTTAATTCTTCAAGTAAAGATTCCCCTCATTGTTTTGCTGAACAAATTTCCCGCATTTGACATTGATTTTTTAATCTTGAAACGCAACTTTTATCTATTGTGAAGTTTGTCACTATCGTAGCCGTTCTATATTGTCACTATTTCTTCTCTATGAAGAAAAAAACGAATGTAAATACAAATCCTAGATTATTAAAAATTCATTTCCCTGTATGGTTAACAACTGTTCGTTTTTTTTTTCACAGTCAATAAAATATGTGAGTTGTTGTTTGGCTATTGAGATCACATTCACTTTTTTTCAATATTCGATTAGACATATCCTTATTTATTCAAATAACGATCAAATGGTTCAGTTTTTCCATGACAGAATCTCCTAATAAACTTGTAGCGAAGCCAAACGAAAGCAAACAAAACTACTGAGTTTAATGCTCCAAATTTAACTACAACTTCAAATTATCAACTTCATATTTTCACCAGGACATATTTCTGTTTATTTAATGTCCTTAGTAACCTCAAAATTCAGTAGGGTACTGACATATTTCGATAATTTTTCCTTTCTTTTGAACACACACCTCTACTGCTTCTATCCTTCTAGCCCTGGTCTTAGCAATAAAACTATATTGCTCGTACTATAATGGTCAATAATTTTATTCTAGCAACATATACATCTATTATATCACCTACCCTACTCATAAGAAGAAGTCTAGACTTCTTATAAAATGAGTATATAAGAAGTTACGTGTGTGAAAACCATATTGTTATGTGTATACAAAATCAATTATTATTTTCAGGACCTGCACCTGACAGAATTGAAATGGTTGAATTTATCCTATAATAAAATCAGCCAAATAGATTTATACGCTTTCGAAGGTTTGGAACAGTTGACAAGCTTGGATCTTTCTTACAACAGGATCCAATATTTCTTGGATCAATGGTGGTTGAGCCTTAACAATTTAAAAGAATTATATCTAAGAGGAAACAGTTTGGCATCAATCAATAGCCAGCCTCCCATATCTCTACCAGAATTAAAAGTAAGTTTATAATACATGGTGTTTCACGGTAGACCGAAATTAAAAACAAAAACTTTTTCAAAATGTTAGGAAATTGTTGAATTTTGTTGTGAACTAAGCAGGCTTTTAGTACAAAATTATACTCAAAAATTTAACCACCTGTACTCCTATAAACAACCCCTTATTGTTACTAAAGAGCAAGTGAAATAGAGCTAGACATAATTTGAGAGGTAATTATTTTCTATTCTCGAAAATTGGACTTTATGTTTCAATTTAACAAATAATTTCTAGTTACTTCATCGTTGGCTCTTGAGGTTCTTAGAATTTTTGATTTTCCGCTGTATTTACTGCCAATCTAATAAGGTTATTCAATTTTTGTAGATACTGGATCTAAGTGACAATAAAGTTGCAAATTTTCACACAATAGTATTTGAGAATATACCGAATGTGGAAGTATTGGACATCAGTGACAACTACCTTATCAATATACATGCAGAACTATTCAAACCGATAACTAAGTTGAAATTATTGATAGCTAACGGAATCAGTTTAAACTGTAAAGACAGATCCACTCTTCTTCTTGAACAATATATTGAAGGAAATAACATAAGCTATGTCGGACCTTGTAAAAAAGAAGATAAAATAGATAATGCTGCCCCAAAGTTTGAACGAATGATGATGTTAAATGAAGATACAACAAAACAAGAGAAATTAGAAGCTGCTGATGTAATTCCTAGATCATCTAACAGTAAGCGGAACTCAATCCCACAAATTGAAAACGAAAAGAAAAACAAATATAAAACGGCATGGAAACAGTGGGAGATAAGTAAAGATATAACAGATGCAGCTTTGAAAAAGAAAAAAATATTTAACGGTGTTAATGCAGCAAAAAATTCCTGGTCCTTAAATGACCGAAAATTTCAGAAAGTAGGAGCATTTGGAAGCGATAAGAATTGTGCAGGATCACCAAACCTCGAGAACATAAAAATTGATAGTTTTGGAAGTTTCTTCAAGTACATAGCTGCCAAAATTAGCTTAGCATCTCCCGGAGGAGCTGCAGTACTAAGTGGTGTTTGTGGATTCATAATAGGTAATATCATAGATTAGAGAAATAAGTTTAAGTTCAACTTCTGAGTTGTATAGTTTCTTGTTGTTTTTTTTTTCATTTTAACTGTTCTTCGGCTCAAGCGAAAATAGTATCTAGCTTTTCCTACGCTTCTTATTTTTTATCTATATCTTCATCCACTGTCCCTTATTTTTCGCTATTCCGTTGATGATTTTTCGATGGAAGCATACAAAAAAAAAATACATAAGGACTACAAACATATACAGATTGTTGCGGGACCTGATGCGAAAAACTCGGAAGTGACATGGGAATAATGCTGTGATAAAAAAAATTTCTCCTACGAATAAACTTGTTACGCTATAACGTAGAATCTTGGAATGATCTTCAAAGTTCGAAACAAAATCCTATGGAAGTGTGTAAAAGTGCAAGGTACCCACTTCGAACATTTATTATAGTTTTCTTTTGTTTACATTTGATAATTGAATTATTCAACATTTCAGTTTTTTTCTTGTGTAAGTAACGGGATGTTCTACTGTATGTATTTCAATAAGAAATGTTTGATTTTGTTCTAATATCTCCTGTAAGTATTTTCAATAGGTAATTATAATTTATGATGATTTTCCTTAGAATGTCTAATCATGGTGAGCAGTTTTCTTGGCATGTACAACGATCAATTAATCTACGTATCTTCTTAAATATAAATTTTATCAATATGATTAAAAAGTGCCTTATTGTTCTTCATATTGTTCAGATTGTCCATGGAAAAATTACGGATTGTTAACCATTAGGCACGAGCCGTCCTGGCCTTCAGATAGTAGGGTAAAATTATTTATTCCGTCAAACACACAGTTCATGGACATAACGTAATCATTCATTAAAAATTCATAATGTTCGAATATATAATTTAGAAAATATACTTCAATAAAAGTTCAGATTACGCAACTTACGCCTATAACTTTTTTCTCATGTCACAGCATTATTTTCACGTCATCTACTCACTCCCATTTTTTGCATGAAGTCCTGGAATACACTGTATAATGTAAAATATTCTTCAAATGTCAGTAGAACATGATATTTCTCAACATATTCTACAATTCAAGTTCAATTTTTGTCACCTTGACTGGAAATGTCAGAGAAAGGGAAATTTTTGAATGTCTATTAAATATTTTCATCTTCATATATTCACATATTCAATTCAAGTAAAATGTATAAAGATATTTCATTATACATAAGAATAAGAAAAGGAAGACAAACAATAGATCATATTTTCATACTAAGAAATATAATAGAAAGACGTTAAGAAAAAGAAGAAACATTACACCTCATATACTTGAGAACTCCCACTAAAAGCGTATATGAAGGAGTAAAGGGTGAAGTTCAACTGAATGGATAAACATCCGAAGGCTTTATGATGGAATAATATATAGAACAAAGGCACAGTCTAAGGCTACTATTGTTAATAAAAACAATGGATGGAATACTAAAAATGATGGAAGCACTAACAATAATTCTGAAAATACAGATAGAAAAATTGCAAACGGAAATTAATACAAGAAAATATAAGACAATGATTATAAACGGGAAAAATGGAAGTGAGACTAATAGCAAAAAAATAAGAATAGAACAAGTGACAATATTAGAATATCTTGCAATAGTGATGACAGAGGAATGCTAAATAGAAGTGTGGATTAGAAACAGAATGCCTTAAATGTGCCATAACCTTTTTCATCGATTTTTTCAATTGTTACTGAGAAAAAATGTCTGTCGAAGGGATTTCGACGGTCGCCAGTAGGAAGCGATATCCATTCCTGCACCGGAAACGAAACACGGATAATATTTGGAATATCAATCGATATTATGCTCACTTACCTTTATTATATTAACTCTCGTCATAAGGTACAATAAATTATTAACCCGTTTCAAATCGGATCAATTCAAGTGAACCAAATTAAAATTTTGATTTTTCAAAAGTGACTTTATATATTGGCATAGATGTTTCTCAAAAATAAGGAGAGATCTTATTGAGACATCTACTTAGGATGGTCCAGGACTGTACGGAGATTATACATGTCCTATCCAGCTCTTATACAAGAGAGCGCAGTGAATCTCCCATGCGGTAGTGGATGTGGACGAGCTATAGATTTTCAGATTCAAATTTCAGACTACCTTTCGATCTTCACGTTTCATCCCTTCTCATCTTTTTTTCTGTTGCTCTCTCTAAATTTTATGGTATTTTCTTTTTCTTCTAATAATAAAAATTGCTGTTATGAGCGAAGGAAATTGTGGATGAAGAGATTAGTTACACTGATTTCAATTCCCAATTTTGAGACTATTTTTTTAGATCTTTTTTTAGATTATCCTGCAATGGAAACAAAGTGGAATGAATTTACGGATGCTGCACTCACGCATGGGTTCTTTACCACATTTATTTTCTTATTTTTGTTTCATAAATCGTACAGCATAATATTAGTCGCAAATAAATTACAAAATATTATCAAATATGCTCCATATAACGGAAATAAAAATTTCAATTTCATCGGATATTGCAATCTAGTTGACTGTCTAACGTAAAAAATTACAAAATTATTGATCAAATATTTTTATAATGTCATCATTTAGAGGCTTATCTCTGATGGTGACCTGTTATCCCATAAACACGAATATTATAACGCTGATTTTATGATATTTCACCTATGCCACTGACCTCAAGTTACTCTCTCGATCTTATTGTACGTATCAAATGTGATGAGCATTTCAAATTATTAATTTTTATATTTTATGAGTGATACAGTTCTTTGAACGGTTTCAAAATACCTGCCACGTTTCACAGTTTATTAATATTATTTAAACATTTACCAGTATATCTTCTTTAAAACTAAAAATATGGCAACATAGATATCAGAGTTGTTTCACTAATTTGGATATCATGGTGTTGAGCTTCAAGTTCTTAGGCAGCGTCCAATATATGGGTTTTCCGATAAGGACTTGACTACAGAAATTCGGAGTTTGGATGATTTTTGAAAATTGGAAACTCGCTGGACTCACTGGACTTACTTCTGCATCGAAAAATTAAGCTTCTGTCAAACATGTTTGGTATTTCTTCGCTTCATACATGTCGTGCTTCTATTGGAGCAAACCTATTTATTTTTGATTGAGATAATTCACTTGTTATATTCTGAAATTTATAGATATTTTGTTATGATGTCATAAGTTTTACGAGTGAGTTTGTGAGATGATAGATTATAAGAGAGCTCATAGTGTCAACTTATAACCTTCTCATCTAATTAAATTTGTTCCAGGTGTGTTCACAGGACAAACTCAGAAAGGACAAGTCATAACAAAGAAACTTAAAGTAGTACTGAAAAAATTCATTCCCTTTGTATTAAAATTCATACCAGGAGTCCCATTCATTTCTGATACCTCTCGTAACCTAAATAGCAATGATGATCAAGGAGGTGATGAAAAAGATGGCAAACCAGGTAAGAAGAAACAGAAAAATGAGGAGAAAACAAAGAAGACAAAAAAGAACAATAAAGGAGAAGATGAAGAACATCTTATCGAAGATCTGGACAAACACAATGATGAGGGAGATGAAGTACTAGTTGATGAAGATATTAAAACGAAAAGAAAATTTAAGAGAGGAACAAGACATTCTGTTGAAGATCGAGTGTACTTATTAGACGAAGAAGAGATTCTAGACGGTTCGACACCTGCAATGAAGAAAAAGGATCGATCATTGCATGAATATCGAATTAAAAAAGAATTTAATACAGATGAATCAAAACTTAAGAAATCTGACATTCCAGGTCCAAACGAGAAGGGAAATAGGACGACGAAATTTATATGGGAAAGAGGAATTGAGAAAGAACAATCAGATGATTCAGAGGAAGAAGTTGAAGAACTTAAGTCTAGATCTTCATTGTCAGGCCCGTCATCAAGATTGGTTCGCAAGCCTGACACAGATAAAATTTTAGAAAGTGATGATTCCTCTCCTAGCATCACAAAAGAAGATGAGGACAAAACCAATGATTAAATTAGTTACCATTAATATTATATTTTCAATAAATTTCTGTGAAACATGATCATCAACTGTTTTTAACTATTTCATATTATCACTAATATCCTAAATCAATCAAGAAAAATATAATAACTTATATTGATTCAAATTTTAAACCGTTTTCATTAAACAAGATAAGTTTGATTTTACATTTTCCAAAAAAAAATTGTATAAAGGATTGGAAATACGATTCCTTTGTTTGTCCTCTATTCCATTTATTTTCACGTTACATTCCTATAATCTATAGTATCACGCTGGAAACCGACAAGTAACTATTGAGGTAAGTTAAGTATATAATTTGTGAGATTTAGTACCATATCTGTATCAAAATGGATCGTAATGAGCAACATAGTTGAATAAATACTTCCGAAAACTTCATACAAATATAAATTCACAAAGATTTAGTGAGTACATTAATGAAATCAGCCGTAGCAAATGAATTGATGATAAGGGGGTGTCTTGAGTTCGAATGTGGTAAACATGTATAGACGAATATACAAATAGCTGGCATCTCACGGAAAAGTGTAGAAAATAGCCATGATCTCATATTGTGCTTATTATGCCCTTATAAGGCGATAAAAGAAATGCTCATAACAAAATTTAAATTTTGACTATGCGTTGGAAAGAATATACATTGCGGTCCAAATGTATGGAATAAATTTAATTTTATCGTTATTATGTACTATGTGATAAAAACCTGAAACAGGTCTTTTTTGTTTCCTCACATTTTAAATAACCTCATAAGAAGTAATTGAGATGAGTCAAATCGGGGGGGACCATTCGATCGATCCACGTCCTCCAATCCACCTATTGGGGAAAAACTCGGTTAATTTCTAACTGTACGTGCACAATGCGGTGGAGCTCCGTCTTGTTGGTAGTAAATAGATCGATAGATACTAAGAAGTTAATCAAAAAATATAGATAAGCCCACCATAACCTGTACCCTCAAGAAAATAAGGACAAATAATTTTATTGTTGATGATACTAGCCCAAACGATCACTTTCTTAGGAAATTGAGTGTGAGCCTCACATATCGAGTGAGGATTTTCTCTGTTCCAATATCTACAGTTCTGTTTGTTAAAAGTACCGTTTGAATAAATCGTCGCTTCATCAGAAAAAAAACTTTTTTTTTCTCGTGAACTGCAAATCTGCGTTTTTCTTACCATCATCAATTCACAGAATTCCTGCCTTATATCAAGATAATCTTCATTTATATCCTGAGCCTACTGAACTTTTTTCTTTACATAAAACTCTCAAAATAGATGATTTACGTACATCATTACCGGCGTCAAATTCTCTAGTTGTCTTATGCAAATTTGCCCCAATCTCCGGAAGTACATTTAATTTTTTTTAAATTGAACATTTCTACTCGGTTTTTCACGAAACTTTTTTCAAATTTTGCCAACTGTAGACTGCGAAACGTGTTGACCAGGGTACTTATTATTAAAAATTTCACAAACTTCTTATTGAGTTCTTGTTTTATTACCACAACCAATCATAATTAAAGTGTCTGTTATCAGTTATTTATTTGGCTTTTTGACTAATATTTTAGTATCTTCCAAGATTTTTTCCTGATGTTTAGCAGAACAAATAGAAATAACTGATTATTTCTGAAGTATATTTAAATAGACCAGACAATATTTCTGGCTTAAAAGTTTATTTAAAAAGTCAGGATAGCGAAAGAAATTAACAAAATAACGCCTGATGTCATACAAAACGTTGTACGGTTATTGACAAGAAATGAATTGTGGTCATTTTGAACATTTAATTATGCGACATTATTATCTTCATTCTACGAAAAGTTCTGTGGTTGAGACCTTATCAAAATTTTATATCTTAAAAATTTATTTTCTCAGCTATAATTGCACCAAATTTAAAAAACTTTATATTGTTAAACAGAGGATTGAAATCCCTTTCCAACACGGTGCCACACGACCACCTCTCTTATTTAAAATTTCCAAGGGGGTGCTTATAATTCAGAAGGGTTGTTGGAGGAGGATAATATTTTCGTACTGCAAATTGTCAATTTAAAAATAAGAATCGACCTATTTCAAGTTTTTTTCACATACATAATAACACTAAAATTGAATTTATTTCACACATATGAACCGCATTGTATATAATACTTTACCATCTTAATCAAATATTGATAAACAAATTCTTTATTATTTATACATAAACAAATATCTCCTAGCATAATATTTCATTTACATACCTATTATTATTTTACTTCAAGTTCATCATAATATGACAATTTCAACCAAATTCCTACTGTTTTCCAAAAAAGAGATCACTTCCTTGTCGTAATAGTAGAATCATTTATTTTTGACGAATAAATGTTATCTTCTGACATTTCTACTTTGAACGTTTCTATTTTTTCATGTGATTATATTTGGTAGAATTGGAAAAAAAATAATTTTATATTGAATGTGGAAAAAAAAATTTATATTGAATGTGGAAATAGTATCTGTCCCTAAAATTGCTATAAATTAATTCGTTATTTCTGTTAGTACAACTATAAAATAATTTTGGCTGCCCTTATCATTCAAATACCCCACCGTGGAACGTTAGACCCGCATAATTACTTAGTTTTGCGAATATTTGTTGACGAACATAATCAATTCTTTCAACATAGGGCAGCCCTGCATATAAATTTTCATGATACAAATATTAGAACCACATAAAAGACACTTCACCCTACAGTAAAATAGATTTTTTGAAAAATTTCTGAAGTAGACTTTACCTGAAAACAATAAAAATTGGATTTGAGAATTATTTATTTTGTTTAGTAGTCGTTTCAGCTATCAGGGATACATTGTAAGATGTAAGATGATTTATAGTTTTCTGTGTAAATACATCGTAGACATAGACCGTGAGGACGATCCTGTTCTATTATTTTAATAGAATCTGGAGTTAGTGAATGCGCTGGGTATGTTTTCCAAGAAGATCTATTTACATTATGTTTTTTTTTCTACGGCGTGAATTCCTTGTGTTATTTTTATAAGCTATTTACATTATATTGTGACTGTTTTGATGAAGATAATTTCTAAGAAGGGGTTTGTATCAAGGCAGAGATCTAAGTTATCTGAATTATCTAAATAGAAAGAGGTTTGTATATAAGTGATAGTTATGCAGACAGAGTCAGTTTATAATTTGATGTTATAGTGACCATATCGGAATAGTAATTAGTATAAACTAATTTGCTTCAATATTTGTAACCCCATTATATCAACATATCAAAAAATAACAAATTATCTTGAAGATTTATTGAAACATTCATATATCGGAGAAAAATATTTCCTGTTACCCCCGTAGAAAAATGCAATTTTATGCCCGAGTATAAGGTAAAACATCCGAAATACATGAATCGTCTGTTACCTGGGTGACGTCACAAAGCGTCTGTTGCCCAGATACCAATCCCTCGTGTTCTGAAGAGTTGGCTATGGTAGATGATGTATCAGGATATCAAAGCGATCATCCAAGAAAATAACACCCGACTTCATTTCTCAGCACGATCATATATTTGCGTGAGCTACTGTGTTTTTTTACTTAAGTATAATATTAAAATATAGAAATATACACATTCCTTTCAGGATATTAAATTATTGACATTCTATGAAATATTTCGGGAAAAGAAATGTTTTGTGTGGTATGAACATATAGTATACATATATCTTATATTAAAAAATTGGCGTGTGTATGATATTCGAAAATATATAGAATCTTTCTGATTCCTATTGACGCAATTTCTGGAATACATAACATGAATATGTATACTCCCTATAAATCAGTGTTTCCCAACCTTTTTTGTGCAATGCCCCACTTTAGCCTTCAAATTTAAAATTCGTAACATACATATTTTCAGTATTAGAAAACTGATTTTTCAATTGAGTATTTTAATTGATAGGTTTCAGGAAGAAAAAGAAACATATTCAATATACTGAAGCCGCAAAATAATATAATTTTCCTTCTGTACAGTGTATATTTTGTAATTTTTATAATTGGATATGGCTTTATTGTTTTTCAAAATATTCTCTATTAAGATCAATACACTTTTGCATACATTTGAAACAATTGTCAAATAATTTTTTCCATTCCGATCGAGGTATTTCCAGAATATGTAATTTGAACGTATCAATCGTTTCTTCAGGCGTAGAAAAATCTTGACCTTGCAATTTATTTTTGATCTGCGGAAATAATAAGAAATCAAGTGCCAAACAAGAACTGTATGGCGGATGATATTTGGACTGTTCAAAAACATTTTTGTTTTTTCCATTCCTTTGCACCAATTCCAACTCGAACAAATCTCTTTGACAGCGTTTAAAACTGATGTGTGACAGCTTGCATTATCGTGGTGAATAATGATTCGTCTTCTGTGATTCGTTTACCAGATTTTTTCGAATATTTCTGGTAAACAATATGGTTCAGAATTGACTGGTCTACATTACTCTAATGGAACGGTGGCAATAAGTCTAGTTATTCAGAGAAAACAGGCATCGAACTGATTCGTGAGCGAACAATTTTTGTTGGCTTGGGCTCATCTTGAAGAGAGTCAATTGTAGTTTTAGATTCATATCCATAGATCGTCGTCACGATGTCATAAACATCTTTTGAAACATCGCAATTGTTTCAGCATTTCTTTGCACCAATCGTCACGACGGCAGCAATTTACTCCCAAATTATCTGTGGATACTGAAGTGTAGTGACCAAGCGATGTGGCCTGTCATTTAAAAATACTCAACACTGGTACACATTTTCCCGAACAAATTTTCTCAATAAAACGGTAATAGCATACAATTGAAATAATTGTTGTCTCGAGACAACGAACCAATCAGATCTTGAACGCCAAGATTTTAGGGAGGCTGCGTCGTTTCCATAGCTAGCACGACGTTGTTTAATATTTCGTTGTATATTTATTTTTGTGTATATAGTTTTGTTGATGTATTATAG
The DNA here is from genome assembly GCF_026250575.1 of Diorhabda carinulata. Lineage (NCBI taxonomy): Eukaryota > Metazoa > Arthropoda > Insecta > Coleoptera > Chrysomelidae > Diorhabda > Diorhabda carinulata. The sequence goes on along the minus strand of NC_079464.1, from coordinate 9,681,045 downwards.
TAAATTTAAGTTATCGAAATTTGTGTATTGTGCTACCTTTCCACAATCCTCGACACTAAAACTAACGCCCATAGGAGAAAAGCCTTTCTATCATTTTTGTAGTTGAACACTACATCTACTATTTCATATTTTTCGCAATAAGTTTTAAGATATAGAAACCTAGAGAAAACGTGGAATAAGTTTTGTGTAGGGTATTTTAAAATAGAATTTGCTGACATTAATGATACCTTCAAAGGTTCCAAGCTTTTATCATTAATCTGGATTAAGATAATAATACTGTGAATTGTTGCTGCAAGATTATAGTTATCTAAAAATCGTATCGCAGATATACAGTACAAATAATCTTATTTCAGGCTTTTGTCAAAAATTAAAGACACATTATCGTGGATGACAATGTCACCGTCTAACAACTTTTATTTTCTAAATTATATTGACTTTCCTCAAGCCTCGATAGGTTAACTTAAGAAATATATAGCAGTTACCACCACAGTAGCTTTCATGATGCCTTCTAAGTTTGTTAAAACAATACATAAAGGAAAAAATGAGAAAGAAAAAAGGGACTTGAAAGCGATATCAATAAGAAAGGACAAGAAACAAGGTGAAATTCACATAAAGGATGAAAATGTTAGAATTTTAATAAAAGAAGCAAATATAATGGATAAGATACAGAGGATAATAATGATCTATATAAAAAAAATAATAAAATAAGTAAAAAAGAGGACCACGACGTAAACAAAGAAAAGATAACGAAGGAAGAAGTGATTAAATGTTAAAAGCTGTGGGAGAGAGTGGTATAGACCTATATATTAAAAATATGTAGCCTAGCTTGGAATACGGCACAGATACCAAAGAACTGAGAGATACTATTGTTATTACCCATTCATTAGAGGATTAGAAATGCCGTAAACACATATTACAGCATAAATAATTGCCTAATGAATAAAATATATGTAAAACAATACATTATTGAGATGTTATACTGAATAACGTCAAGAGTTTCGAAAAAATTTTGAATTGAAATATACTTGTTCATTCTCAGCCAGTTTTGGTTTTAATAGCTTCTAAATTCAATTTATTCTGTCCATTCCTACGCTCTACGTATTTATAATTGTTACTTTACTCTTTATATTATCATAAGTCATCATTAATTATAATTTTTTCTTGATAGGGTCAACAAATTCAAGGATATCTTGCAATTACAACAATGTTTGCATGTAACAATCCACCATATTCCAGTTCATTTATATTAGTAGGATTCTTAAGCAAATCCAACAGTTTATGAACTCATATGAACTCAGTTACAATGCCATTGAGAGAATACTTAAAATTGTTACCTTTCCGTTACTTCACCAACTTTCAGATGAAATTATTAAAAAAAGCTTCCAGTAAAATCTCTTGGAAATGAAACTAATTTTCATGCAAACGAGAGAAAAGCTGGAACACAGAGATAGATATAAGAAAATATTTCGTCGCGAAAAGTTCCAGTTTTAATTTGGCTTCGGTAAGGGAAGTACGCTGGCGGTTAAAAATAAAAATCAATACTCTAAATGAGAAGTGTTACGTTCAACCCCCAAAAAATTCATTAATTTTTTGAATAGAATAAAATGTTATCAAAACATCAACGTATCAAAGTGCAGTGGACAATATTCTATATTCGAATGTATTGAAGAGGGAAGAGGGGTTTTAGTGTTGTGTGATAACGGCTCTGCCTAAAGAGGGGTAGTTACCTACAGTGACCAACAGCGCTGGACAGTGGCCAATGAAATGTTGTACGTGGACACACCCCTCGGTAGAGGGGACTAGTAGCTATCGAGGGGAATCCGTTGACCCGAATGGTACAATACAGGGGACATGTGAATTGTTAAAAAGATTTTCGAAGGGTAAGTTAATGACGCTATACGGGAGACAAATTTTATTCGGATTATAATATAAAATACTTCATGAAGATATTAGTGTGTGGATGAGTTATGTCACAATTGAAATATTCCATTTTCAAAAACCATTAAATTGAATTGGATATTTCGATTATTGTGGAGTTGATCAGTGAAATACACAAAATATTCCACAACACCTATTTTGTGCGATTTTTGTTGATTATACTTGTGTTTCTAACACTATAAATAAACAGAAAATTGCATTCAACTCGCTTAGTTTTATTATAAATGCATGACACAATGAAGCTCGTTAGAATCTTCGCCTGAAAATTGAAAATCTTGAGGTGGGTAATGCATTAGTGATCGTTGAGAGGTAGAGGTAGCGGTAGAGGTAGAGGTAGAGGTAGAGGTAGATGTAGAGGTAGAGGTAGAGGTAGAGGTAGAGGTAGAGGTAGAGGTAGAGGTAGAGGTAGAGGTAGAGGTAGAGGTAGAGGTAGAGGTAGAGGTAGAGGTAGAGGTAGAGGTAGAGGTAGAGGTAGAGGTGTTTTATTTTTTTTTTCAGGTTAATTATCTCTTTTCAACGCAGTTCCTGCTTTTTAAATAGCTAAGTTTCTAAATTAAACAAGATCTTATAGTTCAGTTCATCTCTATCTAGCCCTACTGTTTCCCCTACCTCTACACCAACACTTACTATTTCACTGTTTGACGCTTGTTTCGATAACCAAATTCAGTATTCAGAGGATAATTAAAACCTATTAATTTAACTTACCTGTTTCACACCAAATTTTCTCACCAATAAACCTTCACCACCACACCAAGTTTTAGGTAACTGTTGTTTTCCCTCGACAGTAGAGTCATCTCAACCAAGTTGGATATTTTGGAACCGATAAAATTCATACTGAAAATACTATTTACACTATAGGGGATTATCTTTCGGTACAAATAATATATCGTGAGCCTCTGATTGATCTCTGGTTATTCTAGCATAGTAATAACAGGCTAGATCCTGCTAAAATATATATTAGTCATAGTAAATTTTGTACATGTCTCAGTTTTCGGATGTTTAACCCCCTTTCTCTTCAGTTCTCGACTGATAGTCATGCAGGAAACCCGAAATCTGCGATCCAAGTTACGATTTGATGTTCCTAATTTGTTTTTTGCACATTGCACCAATCTTTTTGACTGGGCATTGGTCAAAGCTTTGGGCCGTCCATTTTTCGAAAGGTTTGAACATGGTATTCCTTGTTCACATACGTTAGAATGACATGAAACGGAGTTGAAATATCTTGTACGAATGGAATAAATTCAATTTTAGCGTTATTATGTACTGTGTGAAAAAAAACATGAAACAGGTCGATGATTATTTTTAAATTGACAATTCACAGAGTGAAAAATTTTGGTAATCATAACTGAGAAAATTAATTTTTAAGATGTAAAATTTTGATAATGTCTCTATCACAAAACTTACGTAGAATGAAGATAATAACGTCGCATAATATTTAGAATGTATTTTCCAATGTCCTTCACAATTAAATTAAATGTTCTAAATGACCATCATTCATTTCTTGACAATAACCGATTTTGGAATTCTCGTACAATATTTTGTATGATCTCAGGAGTTATTTTGTTAATTTCTTCTGTTCTCCTAGCTCTTGAATCAGTATTTTTCGTAACTGTTCTACTTAACATCAGAGAAATCCTTGAAGATCCAAAAATATTATTCAAAAGCCAAATAAAAGATTGATATGAACCTAATAGGCTGTTGTCATTTAGGTACTTGAAGTTACCAAAAGACGCAGTTTAATATTTTGACAGTACTGACCACACATTACATTCCATGAATCCTATTCTGACGTGAAGATTTAGATTTCTGTTTGCAAACATTGAGGACTACTTGTCAAATGCTTTTCGAGTCATTTCAATTCTGATCTTGACTTCTTCGTCTGGATTCATTTGAGTGTTTATGACTGAACGAAGATACTTGTATTTTCACACCGATTCTATTTGTTTTCCATATAAGAGAATAGGGTTATTATTAATATTTTGGTTTTTACTTATACCCATGAATTTAGTTATTTAAATATTTATAGTGAGCTCTACATTTTCACAATTTCGGTTGATTCTCTCTAATATGATTTGAAGATCTTCTTCATTCTCAGCTAGTATAGCAGTATCATCGGCGAATCTTAAGTTGTTGATTAATGTTCTTCCGATGTTCACCCCCTTATGTCTCTCCTCCAGCACTTTCTGAAATACAAACTGAGAATATAGATTGACTAGTTGTGGAGAAAGAGCGCAGCCTTGGCAAACCCCTTTTGAATTTCCATTTCGTCTGTCTCCATGTCCTCAACACGCATTACTGCCGTTTGATTGTAATAGATATTTTTGATTAATCGTATATCTCTTGGATCTAAGTTGATAGTTGTTAAATTCTCTATAAGTTTATTGTGTAGGACTTTATCAAAAGCTTTCTGGAAATCAATTAAGCACACATAATTTTTTTTGTTTTCTCTGCACTTCTGTAGTAGTATTGTGATAGTGAATAATGCTTCTCTAGTTCCTAATTCTTCTCTAAAGTCAACTAGTTTCATCTAGTTATTCTTCACATTTTCGAGAGTACTTTCAGTGTGTTGATCATTAAACTGATCATCGGATATTCGTCACAGGATTGTGGTTGTTGTTTTTAGGCAGTCTACAGTTAGCAAAATTGAAAAACACTTTTGTGAAACTGGATATGAACAAAATATTGATAAACCAGGTAAAAGTGTTGAATTTATTTATGAAAAAAAGTTAGGTTGTGTACATCTAGGTATTGAGGAAAATATACATAAGACAACTCGAGAATATCAGCGACAATGATAAGTAAATCATCTATTTTGAGAGTTTTGCATAAAGAAAAATACTCCCCTCACAAAGTTTAGTTCGTTCAGGAGTTGAATGAAGATGATCCTGATAAAACGCAAGAATTATAAATAGATGATGAACGCAGATCTGCAGTTCATAAACAAATAGTTTTTTCTGATGAAGCGATGTTTCATTTGAACGCAACGGTTAACAAACAGAACTGTAGATATTGGAGCGAAGAAAATGTGTGATGCTCACAGTCAATATCCTAAAAAAGTGAACGTTTGGAATGGTATCATTAACAAATTATTGGTTCTTAATTTGTTGAGGGCACAGTTAATGATGAGGTTTTCCAGATTTTTTGATTAGCTTCTCAGTGCCTACATTACAAAGAGTTTTTCCTAATGTTAATCATACAAATGAGATAGATCGATCTATAAAACACCTAAAAGACAGAGCTCCACCGCATTTTGCACGTACAGTTAGAAATTATTTAAACCAATAGGTGGAATGGAAGACGTGGAACGATCGAATGGCCGGCTAGATCTCCCGATTTGACTCCTTTTGATCACTTCTTATGGGTTTATTCATAATCTAAAGTATATTTTAGTAGACCCAATAATATTGCTGATTTAAAAGTTAGAATAACGGAAGAAAATAACAAAATAATCCTTGAGGTAATACAAAATGTTGTACGAGAATTTCAAAATCGCCTCGGTTATTGTCAAGTGAATTTTGGTCACTTTGAACATTCAATTTAATTGTTCATTGAAAGATACATTCTAAATATTTTGCGACATTATTATCTTCATTCTACGGAAAGTTTAGTGATAGACACATTATCAAACTTTTACATCTTAAAAATTAATGTTTTCTTATAATAGCACCAAATTAAAAAAAACTTCATATTGCTAAACAGAGGACTGAAACCCCTTTCTAACAAGGTGCCACAGGACCTCCTATCTTATTTAAAATTTTCGCGGTGCTGCTTATATTCAAGAGGGGCTTCTGGAAGGGGATAATTAATATTTTCCTACCGTAAATTGTCGATTTAAGAATAAAAATCGACCTGTTCCGGGTTTTTTCACATAGTACATTATGTACGCTTAAATTGAATTTATTCCATTGTATACAATACGATACAAAAAAATAATTTCATTATTTCGACAATCTGTAGTGTTGTATTAAGTTTTTTATGAAAGTAATCGTAATCTTGACTTATGTTTCCAATTTTATTTTCACTGATTAAGAAATCACAAAATGTCCTCTTCAATTACATATAGGTTGACATAGAATTATACACATGTGCTCCAGGACCATCCGAATCCGAATAATAAGCGTCAAAGAACAATCCGAAATTTCACATTCACATTTACGGAGGAATTGAAAAGCAGGAACAGCAAAACAAGGAGATGAATGTTAAACGTTTGATAGGTAAACAAAGCAGGAACAATCAAGTCTTAGCTACAAATCCATCTAGCAGTCATCAGCCATAATAGGTAGGTGTTTTTACGGAGAAGTTGCCATGCCGCCTGCTCTAGACAGCTTTAGATTAAGTATCGCCCTCGCAAATTCATTGAACCGCTCTGCGTGCGGATAGAGTTGTTCCTTTCTACAATCATTATAATATATGTATGAGTTTGACATTTCACTATATTTCGTACTCCTGACAAATCATTTCTGGAGAATTATATTTTAAGCCGTTTTTTCTGAGTTTTTTATTCAGTTTATTCGTCAATAAATTATAATCCCATAATTGTGTATGTAGGAAATACTGCAATTATTTCGAAATATAATGATTAATTTTTTCATACATTCATTAGTTCATAATCAGATGCATAGTTGAATTGTATCAATTTTGCTTTTGTAAAAATTAAATGAACTCTGACAGTTCAAATCATTTACTCTTAATAGGGAGGTCGACGTCAGGCAACTTTCTCGAGAAATCAGCAGGTATCCATGACAGAGGTCTTGTGGGTCTGTACTTTTTTGAGGGTCACGTGACGGGCAAAGTTATCTGAAAATGAAAAAAAGATTTACGTAGGCAAATGGACAACGATCCAACACCCACAACATCCGTAATTTCATACAGGATGGAGCTTCTACGCACTATGCGTTATGTATGCGGATATACCTCAATGTTCGTTTTAGAGAATGAATAAACGGTCATGTTACCTGACAGATTGAGATTTCTCCCTTTTCAAGGACCGCGTTTTTGCAAGACAACCACGTATCCTTCCCGATCTCCGAACTGCAATTGAATAAGAATTTGGTAGTCTTCGCGCACAGATTCACATGCTTCTGTCTCTCCGTTGAAATACGTTGCTGTAAATGCATTGATCGTTTTGAACACTTTGGTAATGGCTTCCTATAAATTTATTTTGACGCTACATTTTTCTCTTTAAATGCAAAATTGTTGCCTGATTCATATCTACCTCTGTAGAATAATGCAATACTGAGTACAATGTACATTTTACAGCTGAATTAAAGTTATATCTAATAGAAATTCTATCAGCACTTTTAGACTTTCATTAAATGAATGATATTAATTTGAATGATATAAGATACATCATATCTTAAACACAATCCCATAGAAAAAGGAAACTTGAGAAAAGGCAGAGAAACGATGATTACAACAAATACTTATGGAAATTTACTAAGCAGTTGCATAGCTTTGAAATGGATCAAAATTTTACCAAAATATTAAATTGAATGAAACTTTCATACTATGTAAGCAAGTTTCCTCGTAATCTATTTATGGAAAACTTAGAATTGGATATATAAACTAATAATTTTCTTTAATTCTTTATTTCTTTGACCTTTTGATATATTAATTCATCTAAATGTTCTTGATTTAAGGTCTCTTCTGTTTTTAAATTATTAGAAAACCTAATTTTAAAACAGAAGAGACCTAAAATCCAGAACATTTAGATGCATTGAACTAATAATTCGAACTTTCATGCAGAAGTCATAAAACATATCGGAAAAAAATAAAAAATCTATGCAACCTTTCACGTAGATGGTGATAAGAGAAGAAATAGATAGATATATGGAAAAAGGCACTAATATGCCCAATTTTTAAGAAAAGGGAATAGACCAGTTGCAAAACTTATAGGGATATCATATCAATACATACAGTATATAGAATAATCACCAAAGTAATAAGAAACAGGGGAAGTATGAAGATCACATAGTTTTAGAACACCAAGGAGGGGTCAGAGTAGGGAGTAGTGGAATTTCAATGGGAAACAATTTATCTGATGAAGTTATTGTGGAAAAAGGACTTAGACAAAGCGATCCTGTATCTACGAATCTATTTGATATTATATTAGAAATAGTGATAAGACAAAGTAAAATACGAAACAACAAGCTTTATCTTTCACTATAAAGTACAGTGCATTGCATACACAGTGTTACTAACAAAACCGAAGAGAGAAATTGAAAAACTTTTTAGTGATTTCACGGATGAAGCAAATGAGTCCAGGCTACAAATAAATGAAGTTAAATCAAAATAAATGCTGATAAGTTCTGAAGTCACAGATGAAAGCATATATACTAAATGGATAAATACGGAAAAAGAATATAACTTTGAGAAAATAGAGCAATTTGATTTTTTGAGACTAACAGTAACGTATACGAATCTGGAAAAAATAAGATAGACAAGAAAATTCTGGAGAACTAATGATGAAAAACAAGAAGCCTAAAATAACCCAAATAGTTAAAGCATAAAGATCCTGATGGTTGATGGATGAGGTTAATGATGTAGGAGAAGGAGGGAAAAGAAGAAGAATGCGCCAAAAGAGTAAAGCGAGATGAGGTAGAGAGTATTGAGTAGAGAATAGCAGAGAAGAACCAAATAAAGTGAAAAAGAATAATTAAAAATATTAAAGCCGATCCGTAAAGCCAAACTATAGACAAGGTGTTTCAAAAAAAGATGAATGGATTTGTTTTCATAGCTCACTCTCATAGAGGGCGCTAGTACACGACTCGTACCAAGAAGTGTTTAACATAACTTTTTCAATATTACATTTATTAAGAAAATTTCAAGTGGACTTGAACATGATTTAATTTTACACTAAAAAGGTAATCTTGATAAAACACGATACTGTATACCGTTTTCGGAATAGAGTAGGTTTTTGTTAAACGTCATAAGAAACGAAAGTCCTTAGTTTTATCGATGAGGTCCCATTTACGCGACAAAAAATTCACATAATGCCTACTAATTAATAATTAATAACTTTATACCAGCATAGGTTATTACTTCATAATTTTCAAATCAAAATTTTCCGAAAACGGTACACAGTATCGAGTTTTATCAAGAGTACCGTGTAAAAATAAATAATGCATAAGTTCACTTGAAATTTTGCTTAATAAATATAATATTGAAAGAGTTATGTTCAATACTACTTTGTACGAGCCGTGAATGAGAGTCAGACATAAAAACAACTCCATTGGATATCAGCTTCCAAAAGATATTCGTATGAAATTTTCTTCAACGCCCTTTATGTTTAATACGGATGGCGTGACGAAATTTTTTTACTGACCAAACGCCAAATATTTTTCCGTTTTCTATCTATCCTAGAGACAGGATCACCTTATTTTGGAATAAGTATTTCGACAGGTAAGATACAACACATATTAGTACAATTTATAAAGTATAAAGTGGTTCAACCTTTCCATGAACTCAGAAACTCAGATTTGTCTCAAAATGTGAACAAATACGTCAAACTTTATTAGGAAAGACTTACGAGTTCACATACAAAATAAAACTGCCTCGCCGCATCATCTCCTATTTTCACATTTAGATGAAACTCTTGACTTCTGAAAGAATCAAATTTCCACCATGTATATTATTGGTTTTGAGAAATCGTATACATTCGTTTTATTCAGTGGGGGCTTCATGTTACAGTATAGTTGCAGAAAGGTCAAGCTAGTGTGGCCAATTCGCGGTCTCCTAAAATCTGTGCATTATTTTTTAAAAACTCAGTGCGTGCGAGAAGTTACCGGCCAAAGATGGAATTTATTTCCTGGGGCTCTATTCACGTATCTCAGACAGATAGAAATTTATGTCATGTATTCTAGCGAATGATTGTTAATATGAGGTTTCGATGAATTCATGACTGATAGAGAGTGAGTATATATTTAACTAGAATCTACATGCTACATAAAAAAGGTAACCGAGTAGTAATTATAACGTTGTGCTTATAGTAGCACATCCGACAACATTGTGTTTTAGAAGCGTCTGTGAAAAGAGCTAAGACAAACTAATTTGATTGAAATATTTCCAGAACTGCTTCCTTTCTAAGCCACAAGGAGGATGAAGGGTCCGATATAAATATTTGAGCCCAAATAGTTCGGTGGAAATAATATATTCAAATTTCTGTTATACAACTTCATTTTCGATTTTGAGAATCGAATATTATTATTAAGGCTTCGATTTATATGTAAAAAATTACTTCAAATAAACTATGTAATAAAATCTTGAAATACGTATCAATATATGCAGAATATGTAGAGTAAATGAAAAAAAAATTTCTATTTATGTACATAATATTCATAACTATATGAAGATTTGCATGTTATCATTACGTACTATTAAATGCAATTTCATTAACACTTTCAACTATTCTCTTTCAAGTCTTTATTTCAAAAGTTTGTTTTCTGTATAAATCTACGAGATAGAAATATTACGTTCTATGTCGTTCGACGTAATTTGCGAATATTTTAATGCTGACAGTGATACAGATTCAATATTTATATCGCCTTTAATTTTTCTCAAATTTACTATGCATTAGTTTCCTGGGTTTCATAAACAAATTTTGTTTTGCATTGAATGAAGATACTTCACATTGCTCTTCATTTGATATTGTTTCAATTGTTATTATATAATTAGTGTTAATGAAATTTATATTTCATTCTGGATAAAAGTAAATTCGAGTTGCCTCCTCCAATCGACGCAATTGAGTTTTCATCAGACTCATACATAATTAAATATTTAAAATAAAATAAAGATTTTTCAAGTGACATACCCACCTCGTCATTACTGACTTTCGAGTTGAAAATCAAAATTCAATTTTTTCTGTTTTGCTAAAAAAAAATTATTATAATATGGCCGTATAAATAAGTTGATGTACGGAACCGCTTGGATTCCGGTAGACTTGACAGATTGTTGTTTTTAAAAAACTCAGATATTAAGCACTGGGAAATGTAAACTATATTATTTATATTCTCAACTTTTAATGTATTAAATACATATAGAAAATATATGATGATTAAAATAATTATTATTATCGAAATCCCCGAAACTTAAAATTCCCCGATTTTACTGATAACAGATCCCAGAGATTGTTTATTATGGTATCTCTCTTGTTTTTCATGAAATGGGTTTATATTCATATTCATCGGACTACGATTCGAATCGATTTGAAAAGCGATCTTTTTTGGAAGGAATCGCCATTTCCACCTTGGAAGTAAGGAAATATCTGAAATTACTTTCTTGTGTGTTTGCACCCTTGAAGGACCTTCAATAAATACTTTTGTTAATTAACTTATTAACTAGTGAAAACTAATTTTATATTTTCTCAGTATAGTATTAACTCCACGAGTAAGACATTACATACTTTCCCGAGTTAACCCTTAACCACAGTCAGGAGTCAAATTGACTCCATGTGCAATTTATAATCAAAATATTTTTTGTTTGCGCGCGCATCAGCGCTCAAGCTTCGAGGTACCCTCGAATCTAATATTCTTCAGTACGCTTGAAAGCTTGAAGTGATCAACAACATTGCTTTGTTTACGTTATTTGGTTTTAAAGTTTTGCGGGCATCTTTGGAGTCTAATTGACTCCCGTCTGTTGTTACGTGATAAATATTTTATATATAAACCGGTGAGTTTACAAGGTAAATAATAAAATATTTTTAAAGAATTTATTGTATAGGGATTCTATATTCATATATCATTTTTTATAGAAATATGGATTCTTGTTCGGGACCATCCAGAAAAAGGGTTCGAGTAACTGACAGAGATTTTGAGGAAACCCTAACAAGGTGGTGTGATGAAGTTGAGACGGATCACAACAATGATAGTGATGTCAGTGATTCTGAATACATTCTTAGTGATCATAACAGTGATACTGATCAAGAAGAAAGTGAATATTTGGAGGAAGATGAACAATGTGATGAAAATTTAGGAACGGAAGACAAAAATAAATATTTTTATGGTAAAGGAAAAAAAGAAGAATCTAAATTTCGTTGGTCTAAGACGCCATTAGTAAGTTCATATGTGAGAACACATAATATAATAAGGCAACTTCCTGGATTGCGACATCCTTTGCGCCAGCGAGACAAAATATCCGAAAAAGAATCGTGGACGTGCCTTCTAGACGTAAATATGTTAGAAGAAATTATTAAATGTTCTAATCAAAAGCTATCAAAAATGAGAGATTTATATAAGGATCCCACAAAATCGGATTTACGTGACTTGGACATAATTGAACTAAATGTCTTTTTAGGGTTACTTATATATACTGCGGTTTTCAAATCAAATGACGAGAATATCACTTCGTTGTTTTCAACGGATGGGACAGGCAGAGATATTTTTCGCTGTGTTATGAACAGAAATCGATTTGCTATTTTATTACAATGCCTTAGATTTGATGATTCAGAAACCAGACAACAACGAAAGGAGAATGATCCGCTAGCACCTATTTCTGCAATATTTGAGAAATTTGTTGCAAATTGTCAAGCTGCTTACACTATAGGACATTTGGATTGTGTGGATGAAATGCTTATAAGTTTTAGAGGAAGATCCAAATTTAAAATGTATATACCTCAGAAGCCATGCAAATATGGCCTGAAACTAATGGCACTAACTGATTCAAGAAATAATTATTTTTATAACGGATATCTGTATTGTGGGAAAAAAACTGATGGGAATACGCTTACTGAAACTGAAAAAAAATTGTTGATTCCAACACAAGCAGTACTACGTTTATCAATACCTATTCAAGGAAGCAATAGAAACATAACGGCTGATAACTGGTTTTCATCCATCGAATTGGTTAATGTTTTGAAGATCAAAAACTTGACATACGTCGGTACTTTGAAAAAAAAAATAAATCGGAAATACCTCCCAAGTTTCAGCCTAATAGGACGAGACAAATTGGAAGTTCCCTTTATGGTTTTTCGGAAAATGTCACTTTGTTATCACATGTACCAAAAAACAGAAGGCTGTATTACTCGTGTCATCAATGCATTCCTCCGCAGCTCAAGATCCTGATGTCGACAAACCAGAAATGATTCACTTCTATAATACTACGAAGTCTGGCGTTGACAGTCTAGATCAAAAATGTGCTTTATATTCTACTGGCCGTAGAACGCAAAGATGGCCTATGGCAATTATCTTTAGAATATTAGATATATGTGCAGCAAATGCATATATTCTTTTCAAAAGTACCAAAATTGAAAGAAAAGATACAAGACTGGAGTTTATGAAAAATCTTGGAAAGCAGCTTATCACTGAAGAATTAGAGAGAAGACAGAGTAATTCACGTGTAAGACAGGAAATAAAAGTAGCTATTAGAAACATTTTGGGAAGAAAAGAAGAGCAACCAATAGAACCAGTGGGTAAACTCGCCATTAGAAAATACTGTTCAATTTGCCCCAAGAAACTAAAAAGGAAAACTTCTACATTATGCTCAAGATGCAGGCATCCAGTATGCCTACAATGTTCATCTCCTATATGTTCAACATGCATTTAAATATATTTTTTTAATCTTTTTTTAGAATAAATTTGTTTTGTTTTAAACGTTTTTAAATTTTAAAATAATTATTTACTCATTTTTTTTCATTTAAAATACAATCAGTCAATTTGACTCCTGTCTGTTGTAATGTCAATCAAATTCATGTCTGTGGTTAAGGGTTAATCTACAAACAGTTACATTGTTTGTTCTATCTAGCTACAGCTACTAACAAACATTCGTCGAAGATTTGTGTTGTATGTATTACTTACATTTCTTTGAAAAATAGTCTTCGATATCTATTCTTTTGTCTACTCCAAGTAATCCCTCTGAGACATATTTTTGTAACAGCGATTTTTTTATTACTCGAAGCACTATTCGATATTGCGTTCTCTATCTTTACCTTTTATTATGTTTTAATAGTAACACAGAAAGGTTTTCAATAAGTAGTAACAATCAGATCGTTATATTGAAAAATCTATGAAAGCTTTTTCCTTAAATGTCTGTTTTTACAGAATATGAAGGCGCTACTTTCCACACACTTTAATCTAAAAATTCTAATTTCTACTTTACCATTCGTTCTATCTACTTCAAACAGAAGCGTTTTATTAGTAAATGGTTTGGGAATTTTATTTACGTTTGGAATTAATATATCATACAGGTTATCCCTATCAAAGATATAGTGTATTTACAACTTTCACGTCTAGAGTTCTGTGTTCAATTAACTAGATTTTCTTCTTCTCATCTGTTCTTCTTTCTTAAGACTTAGTCTTGTTTTGTCTACTATTCAGCCTCTTGAGAAATAGATGTCCAGCTATCGTATCATCTCTTGGGAGGTCAGCCAGAAGGTCTCCTTTAAGTTGGTTTTTCATTCTCTGCCCATTTAGCAAATCGATCTTCTATCGTTCTGTCGACGTGGTCGTCTCGATCTCGAGAAACAGACTATATCCTCATTTTCAGATCTTCTTATTTTATCTCTTAGGCTCACTCCTTCAATAGTTTTCAATGTTTCCATTTCTACTGCCCTTATTATGCTCTTCGCTTTTCTTGTGACCGCATATGTAAGTATAGGTCTTACTATGGCTTGGTACGTGCGCAATTTACTATCGGTGGACATATATTTGTTTTTCTATAAGAAATCATACAGATAGCTTTAAATTCTTGGGTCCTTATTTACTTGGTTTCGTACTTTTGGATTTTCAAAAAGCTATAATCTCAACTATATTTGAATATAAGTTTTATTTCGTACAAAACTACTCCTAATAGAAAATTCGTATGAAAAAAAAAGCATTCAAGAATTTTGGTAGTTATTCTATTTTATCAAGTTACTTTAACCATAGAATATCAAATTATTATCGATTAATTAAAAAAAACAAGCAGATACCCAATCGACTTTCCAATAACAATAAAAGTCAAAGGTGTGTGGATACTGAGTAATTATTGATTTGTGACGAATTAATATGTTGCTTTTGTTGATTCAAGCGTCGTTTTTCTGGGCTGGATAGAGTTCATTACGTGAAATAAAAAAAAATACGAAACGAGAGGAGAGTTTTGCTTCAATTGTTTAAGCCGTACTTAGACCATATAATCAGCGACCTAAGACTCCGCTTTGTGGTTTTCTTATAATATCTTAACCAGAAACATAAAATTTTTGAATCCCCAAAAGTTTTCGCTTAGCAGAATGTCACGCATAACCTTTGAAAAGAAATGAGAAAAAAAGGGATTCGAAGACTATCATTAACAATAGAGGAAATTAGCAATCCACTTTTTAAGAAATAATGCAGAAGCAAAGTCGAAATCATATACCGCATAATAAGAAACTTTTGAGAAAAAAGTAATAAGACAATTTTTAACCGATTTCTGATTCTTAAGATGGTCAAGGGGAATCAGTTTTAATTGCTAGCTAGTTGGAGAGAATTATTTTTTTGAAAAACCACAATATTACTCCATAAATTAAGATGAAAATTGTGTCAGGAAATAACAATAAAGTGTTGAAAATTGTTTTCTTTATAATTTTACCATTGTGATCAAGGCAATCGGCCTTATTCTCAATCCTTAGGATAGATAAAGACATCGCATCTGAAAGTGTGGAATGCCACCTAATGTTTTCAAATGAATCAAATTTTTATTAACTGACCAGAGCTAGCCAGTGTTCACTTCGGAATGAATTACTTTGAAAAGTACTCAAAAGTATTCAAGTAGATATATACTATGAAAAGTAGTCAAATAAATGAGTACATTTACATATTTTAGAGAGTACTGGCGAAAAAATGAGTAGCGAGTATCATTAAGTACCCTATTCTCACCCCTCCGGTTCACGTCTAAGATTTTACAATTTTATTTTGATATATGATCACAGAGACTCCCTTTTCAATCGGAAGCTCATTAACTAAATTAATTAATCTAAGATGAGGCGAAAGTTTTTTTTTCCATTTAAAACTGTTGAATAGGGGGACTATAAAGGTCACTTTAGTACTAAATATTATATTACTGAAGAGTGAAGTGACTTTAAGTAAGACATGTCTTAAGTATATAACACTTTGAAATTTTAAATTCAGGTTTTAAATTTAGGCATAAAGGAGGAGACAAAAAAATCAAGTTTCGAATTATCGCCCAAATGCACTGCCTCTCACGTTATCTAAGATCATAGAAATATTGGTCCAGAAGAGGCTTTTATAATTTCCGTTTAAATATAAAATACTTACTACCCATCAATCAGTGTTTACAAGTAACAAATGGATAAATGATGCCATATTCTCCCTCCTAAATATTTTCTACTCTAGCCTAAACAACCATCACTCCACTGCAACAACTTTTTGTGATTTTTCTAAGGCTTTCGGTTGTGTTAATCACAATAATTTAATCAACCAATTGCAGTACAACAGTTTTAGGAGAGCACATCTCGCATGGTTCGAGTCATACCTTACCAAAAGAAGTCAGTTTCTAAAGTTTGATGCAACGATGTCTTCTTCCAAGCCAATAGAATGTGGAGTTCCCCAAGGCTCAGTACCAGGCCCTATTTTGTTTATTTGGTTTATAAACGACATCGCCTAACTAGACATCAGTGGTAAAATATGTCTATTTGCAGACGACACTAGCTCCTCTTGGATCAACCCTGATCTCATGGCACTTCATAGGACCATATCTAGTGACCTAATCACTTTTCAATCATGGTACGAATCTTATCATGTCTGTCCCAACGTTTCTAAAACCAAAGTTTCATCATATAAAAATACATTGCAGCCTTTTTTATTAAATAACACCCCCATTGATGTCGTTGAATCTGTACAATTTTTGAGGCTTGTTGTTGACAATGGTACTCACTTATTGCTGCCTTATCTAAAAAATTAAGTTCCTCCTGTTTTGCACTGAGATCAGTTCCCAAAGAACTGAACTTATTCATCTCAACAGTCCATTATGCCCTTATTGAGTCGCATCTCCGATATGCCCTTCCCTTCTGGGGTACGTGTGGTGCGACTCAATTTGAGCGAATCTTCAAACTTCAGAAGACAGCTGTTAGATATTTACTCGCACTAAACAGCAGGAACTTCTTTAAAAATGATTAAAAATACTGACTTTTCCTTCCTTATTCATACTTGAATCCGTTTGCCTAATTCGTAAGCACATTTCTCCAATTTCAGAAAGGACGTTGCACGGCTTAGAAACGCGAGCACAACCTTTACCTACTTAGTCCACGTCCAGAAATGTGCTCAATATTTTACAATGCAAAAAAATGCAAAATCATTTGTCAATCGAAATCAAATCGATATAATTTTTTCGCACATTCAGCAATTTCACTGGAAAGTACCTTCTACTCTGTAAACGACATCTATTATAATAATAATATTAAATTGCGGGTATGCTGCAAAATGGTTTAATTTTTGCTATGGGCTTATATACTATTACCTATAATTTTGTTACTATTCAGGCTTTCTTCTGTATATTGAAGTTTTATTTTATTTGTATCCTTCTTGGTTACTTTTATGTTTGTTTTTGGTTTTTACAAGCTTTTGTTTAACAAAATGTAACAATTTTTTAGCAATAAAGCATTTCTTCCTCTCTTTCTAATAAACAAATCTGAGGTAGCTTTTCAAAATGTCACATGCGAAACGGGAGGTAGAATTTATTAAAAATGTGTTGAAATAAATTTGTGGATTTCAATTTCTTAGCCAATAGATAATATTTTAAAAGGAGAGTTAACTGAATCCATTGATTTGGATCGTAAAGTAATCAGCGACTATAAAAACGCCCCTTTTATAACAATGGACGTGGGAAGAAGTTTCTCCGTTTATAAATTTTCATATTCAGAAAGGAGAGAAACTTCAAAAAATTATCAGGGGTTCACTGTTTTTATATCAAACGACAATTTGCTTTATGTGATGAATACATATTTAGGTTTAGTTTAAATCCCCGTAAGAAAATTGAAAAAGTTCGTTTATTTTTCATTTTCATATTTAGGTTTCCTTAATAATGAATTTTGACAGTGAAAAACATATACTCAGGATAAATATTAATTCAGTATCTATTTTTGCGCTACTGTCAACAATAATCGACCCTACAAACTTTCCAAAGAATTCAGATACCGGAAAGACGGAGTCGAGTAGAGTTCCTCCACCATTTTGTTATTGTTTATCACGACATGCTAATGTCTATCGCCTCCTGCTTAGGAAGGTCTTGCCAGAGAAATCTGGTGATAAATTAATCCGGCCCTAATGAGCGTAAGAGCGATAACTCTTACATGCGAATGCTCCCGACTTCACTAATTAGATGAATGGATCACAATGGATGTGCCAGTCTACTCACAGCCCACTTGACTGGTATATAGCGGAGCATACCATGTGGTTTGTTAAATAACCACTTGCATTTGTTTCTGCTAAATCTCTCTTGTGTTCCCGCTGATGGTTAAGATGATTTGCTCCTTATTAGGTTGTAATGAAAGAGCTTAGAATCGAACGTAGAAATAGAGATATATTTTTGAATATACAGGGTATTTTATAATCGTTTTTATATACATGCATTGAAATTAATTGGTTAAAGATTTCGAGCGCATTCAAAGTTTAATAAATTATCACTGACATGATAATAAACTAGGAAACGCGCTTATACAATGTGTGTATGAAGTTTGTTAATATTTTGAAAAATTAAATGAAAGTGTTTCCAAATAATTCATGCCATCTGTACGAGTATAAGTTATTCAAAAATAAAGTATTAATAATTATTTTTTGAATAAACTGTATTTATTTCCAGTTATCCATAATATATTTAATTATGTGTGAAACTGGACTGGGATAACATGAATGGAAAAAAGAAGTTTTATTTAGTTAAGCTAGACTAATCTTTTTCAAGACAACAGTCCTTTAAAAGCGATAACTCATTTGGACAAAAATCCATATCAAAATATATTGGAAGTATTTATATTTAATTTATTTTAGACGACGTTAATTCACATTCACAGCTGTACAAAAAATGATGTTTGTATTTCGTATGCGGTCTCTTCGAAAAATTGACACTCTCCAATCGCAAAACATTTATTTCACGCATTTAATTCAAAAATAACTAGAATTTTATTATAAAAATATAACGGCGACTTTTAAATTTTGGCGAATTCGCTGGGGTGTGCTTTTTTATTTTTATTTTTTTTTTCGATACTTTGATTCCAAGAAGTGACATTCTGTCAATCTTATCGCTCTTGTTTCTGAGGAATATTGTGTATTATGGTACATTTGTACATATTCATTGATTAGTAGTAAAAGAAACTTACTTGTTCCAGTTGTTTTTTGTACAAAACCGAAGCATTCTACAATGCTTTTTTCAATAAATGGAAAAATATTTTTTGCGCGTAACAGAATAATTTGACAGGTGTCGATGTACTCTATCAAAACCTCCCATGGTGAAATTATAGTCCATAACTACTTGTGGTTCGCTCTTTCTAATATTGTTTCTTTAAATATTATATGGAGTTGGTGTCATATATAGTATAGAAAGAGAACAAAACCCTCTTTTATCGTTCCATCTCGTCATCATCATCATCGTCATCAAAATGCCGACCTTACTTTTTTTGCAACCGTTAAATTTTTAAGAATTCTTTTTCTATTATATTTTATGGTTCCATAGATAATACTAGAATATCTGCTGATTCAACAAATGAATAAAAATTATCAATTGTTGGGTAATCACTGTTTAGTAATATTGTTGTCCCCCGATAATTGTCCCTTTTCCTGTATATATAAGTGATGACCATATACAGGATGTTTCAAAGAAAAGTAATTTTGAAGTTAACTTAAGAATCATTTATTTTTAAACGAAAAAGGTACTCTTGAGAGAACTCGATACCCTGTACCGTTTTCGGAATATTTTGATTTGAAGTAATAACCGATGCTGGTATGAAGTAATGATAAATGTATCAATTAATGAGAAAATCACAAGATGAAAATTTCAAAAAAGGCTAATAACATAAAATAGAATTCAATTAGAGTAGATGTTCAAAATGTCCTCTGTTTTCAAGAAATCATAAGTCTATCCTTTTTTTCTAAAGAATCCATTAATCTTCTAAATGGTTAGGAGTCAGCTATGAGGTCATTAATGTGATGTTAAATTCTATCTTTCAATTCTTGAGGGGAATTTACTTCTGTAGCATAAACTTTTTCTTGAAGATACGACCAAACTGTGTAATTCGAGGGATTAAAATTCAATGAACGATGAGGCAAATTAATCAAGGCTTCTGCACCTTTACCAATCCATCGATTCAGAAAATGTTTACTCAACTAATTACGATACCTTCTATCAAAGTGCATGGAAGATAGAGATCTTCACTCGTTTAGCGTTAAATCTTCCAGCATCTCGCATCTCGAATAATTTATTGCTTAAAAAATCCAGGCACATATCACCAATTAAATTTCCAGATAAAATTTGATAACCTATTAATTTGCTACCTAAAGTTGCTGCCTAAACATTAACTTTATATGATTATTGGTAATGTGATATCATTTTGACTTGTGGATTCTCATTACACCAGTAATATGGTAGTTAAACATACCTTGTCGCGTAAAAGTGGCCTCGTCCGTAAAAAGAATACATTTTAAAAAATTTTGATTCAGGGCTGTCCTTTCTTGTAATATTTGACAAAAATTCACTCTAACCGGTAGATTGTCTGGCAAAAGCTCTTGGACTTCTCTAATAAGAATGTAGCTGTTGCTTTTTAAGTATCCTCCAAGTAAAAGTATTGTTACTTGGTAAGTTTCTACGAGGAAACTTTTCTGCATAGCGCATAATAGCTACACTAGAGAGAGAAAGAAATGCTGTATTGTTGAAAAATTGTAACAATTTGTAGACAAAAGCTTGTAAAAACTAAAAAAATAGAAATAACTAAGTAAACGTACAAATAAAATAAAACTTCAATTTACAGAAAAACACCACATTGAGTAACAAAATTATAGGTAATAGTAACAGGTAATAATTACTATATAAGTCCATAGCAAAATGCAACGTGCAACGTCCTTTCTGAAATTGGAGAAACGTGATACGAGTTAGGCAAACGAAATCAAAGATGGATAAAGAAGGAAGAGTCAGACTTTTTAATCTTTTAAAGAAGTCTTTGCTGTGTGCGCTGCTGTTAAGTCCCAGTAGATATCTAACAGCTCTATTCTGCAGCTCAAATTGAATCGCATCACACGTAACCCGGAAGGGAAGGGCATATCGGAGATGCGACTCAATAAGGGCAAAATAGACTGTTGAGGAGATAGATAAGTTCAGTTCATTTGAAACTGACCTCAGCTCAAAACAGGAAAATATTAATTTTTTAGATAAGGTGGAAATATGTAGCCTCCATTTCAAGGAATTGTCCACAACAAGCCTCAAACACTTCAACGATTCAACGACTTGTTGTTGGTTTTGTTTAGTGATGTCCTATGAATGATAATAATAATGTCCTATGAAGTACCGTGAGATCAAGGTTGCTTCAAGAGAAACTAGTGTCGTCTGCAAATAGATATATTTTACCACTGATGTCTAAATAGGCGATGTCGTTAAAAGCAGAAGAAACAAAATAGCGTCTGATACTGAGCCTTGGGGCACTCCATATTCTATTGGCTTGCAAGAAGACATCGTTGTACCAATCCTTACAAGCTGACTTCTATTGGTGAGGTATGACTTAAACCATGCGAGAGATGTTCCTCTGATACTGTTGTACTGCAATTTGTTGATTGAAATATTATGATTAACACAATAGAAAGCCCTAGAAAAATCACAAAATCTGTTGCAGTTGTATTATAGCTGATTAGGCTACAGTGGACATTATTTAGTTGACAGAGAAAAAGGTGATGCCAAATCTATTCTAGCTATCATCATAAAAAGAAATAAAAAAGGATTGCAAATTGGGCACAAAAAACGGCCGCATAAAACAATTATATTCCCGATCCCAGTTCAGTGTCTATGAACAAAAATTAATTAAAATCAAAGAAGTACCGGATGTAAAAATATTGCTCCGGTCGGTTGCTACAGCTCAAAGTTTAGGTCAGGGATTTAAAAAATGCTCGTGTAAAACCCAATGTGTTTTTTTTTTGTTTTAGAAATAATGTTCTTTGTAATTCCAAGTGTCATTTTAGTCATACAAATGATTTCATGGTACGTTTCCATAAGTACCATTTATATGCTGCATAAATTAGATAAATTGCGTCAAATTAATAACATATTACACACTTTAACAGACACGATTATTTATTTCATGGAATAACTAGGTATTCTATGAAATAACTGCATTATATATTTTGATGGTAACAAACAAAATAATTTTGAGTGGTTGAAGAATATTCTTTTATTTCGAAGAAGAAATCCTTGATCTAGGTAATTAAAATATTTGCTTATTAACTGAAATAATTATCACATAATTTCAAGTCGTTCCTTTCATTTTATAGTTACAATAATTGCCAGCGACTCTAATAAACATTCTTATTATATAATGTAAATATTATAACTTTCATTTGATTTTGAAGTTATGATACTGACATCTTGTGTAAATATATCATTTTTCATAATACAAATCATAAGAATAAATAAATCGGATTCTAAGGAATTCACGGTTGAATAATTTTCTGAATGCTGTTGACATTTTCCTATTCAAAGTTGTCATTTCGTATCCTATTATCTCACTTGTCTCAATGACAAGATCTATAGAATTGGTATCGACATGGCAGTTATTCGAATTTATCGGTATTCTCCTCGATATACAGGATGTGATGAGAAGAGTTTTGATCGAGGATAATTGAAATACTCGTATCATTTGAAATTATTTCAATGCTTGTTCTGGAAAACGCTATACTCAAATATAATATACTCAATGACATTAGAGCAAGTTTTGGTAACGCTATCAAGTTTTTCAGAAATTCAAATTTCTTTATAAACATCTCAACGTACACGTGTGATTGTTCTTTTTTTTATTGTTACCACTAAACGAAGTTTACTAACCTTCTGTTTATAATAAAATCCACAAATATTATTTGTCAATTGATTTTTCAGAGTGTCAGCACACAGCTTCACATTTAACAGTTTCACTGACTGAGGAAATCAGGACCCAATCTTCTCACGTACTAACACTTGTCGTCTCAAGAGACACACACCAGAGAGACGACAAGAGAAGGAAAAAATAGCACACCAAAGACTGTTTTTTAATAATAGCACAAAAAAATCATTCCCCCAACTTGCTTTGGTATCTACATGTTGGTCTAATTTCCCCCAGTTATGACTATCTCATTTTTATAAAACCAAAGATATGACCCAATCGGAAATTTCAAGTTTTTATATAAAAATATAAGTATCTAAATGTTCATTCAAAACATAAATTATAATTTAAATTGACTTATATTCTAGTAATAATCCTAGTAAATGTTACAATAAATTATATTTATGCTTCAATTTTTCATTTCTTAGTATATATATATATATATATATATATATATATATATATATATATATATATATATATATATATATATATATATATATATATGTTTGTAAATGTTCTTGATTTACGTCTCTTCTTTTTCAAAATTAGTTTTTTTAATAATTTGTAAAAGATAGATAAAATTGACGTTTCCACTTTTCTTTGAGTCTCTATCGAAATATGATATTTGCACTGACAATTTGCGTTTTAATATTAATCCATAGATCACCTTCATCATGAATAAAAGAATAAACAAACTAGAACTTTGTTCTACTAAGAAAAATTAATTTTTCTCTAGTGTTTACATCTCTAGTTTTATTGGAGTTTATTGAAATGTTACTCAAAATATTCAGGTCTTTAGAGACTAAAGACTTAAAGAAAAGTCGAAATGTCAATTTGATCAATGTTTCAAAAATAGTATTAAATATAAGATTTATATTAAATTCAAGTCGTTCGCAATTATAATAACTACTTGGGACGATTTTGAGTTATGTCTCAAATATTTCAATCAATTTAATAAATTAACATATTTCACAAATACCTATGTAAATGATTCGTCCCCTTGAAATAAAACGGTATTTAGGGAAAACATATCCCGGCGGATTCGCCAAAATTTACACATTACTGACAAGTTAGTATAATGAAATTTTATTACAAATTAAATTTTCGAGTTACATTACACAGAAACCTAATATATTCAAAAACTATGAAATATCCACAGCTGCCTCTCCACTCATTCACATGGTGTTCTGAAGCAAAATACCCAGTCTAATTAATAGCCAATAAAATACCTTCCTAAAAAGTCATTTTTTAAACAGGGGCAAATTCTTCAAATTTTCTTTACTATCGTTTTTATAAAATTTATAGATGGATTTTTGGAAAGTTGTGCTTTGATATCTTTGATTTTTAAAATAATAATAAGAAATGAAAATAATGACTAATTCCTTCAACAGATGAATTTTTTATCATGATAATACACAGTCATGAGTCATTGTTCGACGTTCATATACACCAAATTTAGCTCCCTGTAATTTTTCGTCACACTATGATTCCTTTGACGCGTTATCTATTGGCATAAATCACTCTATTTCAAAATCGAGGAATTTAATATTAAAGTTTTTGATAGTTCAGTAATAACAGAACTGCATATATTCCTTTTCAATAACTAACCGTAGACAAAAACTAGAAGCGTTTTGCGGAAGATAAAGTTTTCGCCAAAATATTCCTAGCATTTCTGCTAGATATAGTATAAAGGTATTTGCATTGGTGGACGAAAAGACATTTTATACTGTTAATTTGGAGATTCATGTTGGAAAGTAGCCCAATGGCCCTTTCTCAGAAGCACCTCAAGTTACCAGACATTGTCCAACAATATGTGGTTCTGGAAGGCAATTGGTTTACTATTACTACTAACCCTTCTGGGTGCAAGAAGAAAAAACAAAAAAGAGTTACCTCTTGAATTCTATTGTCTAGCAAATTGACCTGCACAATCTAGCATGTTTTTTATTCAACAAAGTGCTACGTTAGTATCATATATACCTAATAACGTTTTACTAGTATCAAGTATTCATCAAGATGAACATACCCGCAGCATATGATGTGTCAAGAAATACTCGCAGATCCCCAATGGTAATTTTTTATTCGTTGTTCAACGTTAATGGCATTAACACTTTTGTTGTCAATACAACAAATGAATCCATCTGGAACTATTCAAAGAAGGAAGTTTTTACAGATTTTGGAGTTTTAAATCAATTCAATGTGATCTTAACGTCGAATTCCTCAGAATATACCAAATATTATAAACTACCAAATTAGGCAAGTCTTTGGACTAGAAGGACCTCCACCTTCCCCTCTAGAGATTACATGTTTATCGTGAATGTTCTATTAATGAAGACGATAACATTATGACACAATGCTTAGTCCTGTTTGTTGACTCAAATGGTTTATTTGAAATATTTTTCCACTTTATATGAGTTTATTATCCTTACTAATTTCATAAATATGAAAGCATGGATGTTTGTTACGCTTTCACGCAAAAACAACTTGACGAATAATCATGAAACTTTGTATACATATTCTGGGAGGTACTAGAAGAAGCATAGTATACTTTTTATCAAAAAAAAATAGTTTTTTCAAAAAAAAATTATGTCGGTCACTATCACTGAAAGCGTATGACTAAAAAAGCCTCTGAAGCGTAAATCTACATTATCTAAACATTCATCACGGGCCCATGCAGGAGAAGTTTCACGAAATCGACAATGAGACTTGAGAGTTCCTAAAACACCTCTTCAGACCCAACGTCATTTAGAAAGACATACTCAGCAGCAGGTAGCTAGAAGAGCGATAGAAACGCCAGAACAAATGTTTGAAAACTTCATTGTATGTAGTAATTTTTAAAAATCGTTAATACTAACCAAGCAATAAAATGAAGTTATCATATTGATATATTTCTATCATAATGATTTCTGATACTTATTTAATGGATTCGTTTCGAGAGAAGCCGCGGGTAAAAGCTATTTACTAATAAAGTTATCAGATACGTTTTCTCTATTTGAAAATTTTATTATTGCGGATTCAGATTCTGCGAGCGACCTTTCAAGCTCTTGAAGTAAGCACGATCTGCAAGTTGAGCAAAATATTTTCGATTTCCGAAGATTGATATTTCTGTTTAATCATCACTTTTTTGAGTATTGTTATTTTTATGTTGATACTGTGAAATCATGTACCACTTCATACCGGCGAGTTCACCAAAATTATAAAAATACTCGAGCCAAAATATATCAATATATCAAAATATATCAATTCACCCCTTAACTGCAATTTTAGCAAATTTTTAGTGCAAACATATATCGTGTATAGGTAAGAAATAAAGTTTCAAGTTTTGTTCCACTCATTTGTTTATTGGGATTTAAGAAAAGCTTCTCTTTCAGATATTTCAGAAGAAAGTAATCTGGGGATTTAAGTGTAGATTCAATTGCACAACGTCGTCAATTCAAAAGTCCAGCAATTATTTCACCAAGATATTCGCTAAGAATTAAACAATTCCTTGGTTACTTGTTGTTCACCCAAATATAATGTAATGAGGATTTTCATTATAAAACTATTACACTTAAAAGAGCCTAATATCATGACAATTTATCAACAAAAACAGTCTTCAATTAAGACCATTTTCAAACTAATGATAATCAGCTTGTGGTACAAAAGAGTACAAAAAAGAACAATTGAAATTAGATAAATTTTTGAAGAAAATCACAACAAAGTCTAGCATAACTAAAAAAAAATAATATTTACATAAGATCAATAGAATTAATTGTAACGTAAACCAGTGGTATAACTTGAGCGACTTTTATTTCAAATTATTGATATGTTGACATATAAATGATCTAATTATATTTCTGCTATCATTATCGCACTTATTGTCATAGTTGTGACTTTTCATTCTGTTTTCGCGGTATTGGCATATTTGGCCGATATACGTAACTTAGCACTTATTAGATGGAATCTCATTTTAGTTCCAAAAACTGTATTGATGAAAGTTAATGGCATTACCACATATTGTCAAATCATATTTTCTAAATAAATATTAAAATTGTTTTGACAATCCATGTATGTGCAGAAGGGAGATAAAATGTTTCATTATTGTTATCACCATACTTATTTTTATTCTAAGGACTGTGAAAGTTATGTATTCTGCATTTGAAAACTCCATTGAACAATGTTAATGGATAATCCTCTAATTGTGATGCATTTTCTTCTTTGACGATGCTAGTTTTTTTGTATTATGATCTGAAAGTTTAATAGCACGATCTACAAATCCTATTACAGTAGACTTTTTAGGACAGGATGGATAATTTGAATTAAAATTTATGTATCATGATGACTAATTGTCTTAGTCTGTTCTTATAGTAAAATGCTATTGTATTCTTCATGTTATAAATTGTAGTTTGCACAAAATTTTTGTAATATAGAACAAGGGGGGTTGTATCTCCCACATAAAGTTATAGGAGAGGATCTCTCTCAGTCAGGGTAGTTGTAAAGATGAGAATATGTAACCATTCTTATTCGATCATTATAACTTCACTCTCAATAAACAAAGTATAAACTAAATACAGTTATTATTTGAAGAAATCATTCCTTCGAATACAAGCAACACAATTTTTTATGAAAACTATTGAACACAACAATTTCTTGCAGCACTGTATGGGA
The DNA here is from genome assembly GCF_026250575.1 of Diorhabda carinulata. Lineage (NCBI taxonomy): Eukaryota > Metazoa > Arthropoda > Insecta > Coleoptera > Chrysomelidae > Diorhabda > Diorhabda carinulata. The sequence continues at coordinate 9,653,447 of NC_079464.1, read as the reverse complement.
CTGTATGGTACCTTTGTGGTAGAAAATCCTAATACATAACTTTTATTACGGAATTATCGAAACTATCGCAATTTTAATTAAATCGACTTTATTTGTAACATATCTGAAGCTTGGTTTATGCAGCCAAAATTAAAACTAAATTAAAATTAACATTAAACTAATATTTTATTTGTGGTAATTTTCAAATTTTTGCAGAGAATGAAGGATAATTATGAATTACTAGTAAGCCAATGGAAATTCCCTGTATGAGACCTTTTGTATACAAATGTGGAAAGCTCCTGACGCTATCTATCGTTTAAAGGACATTGCTTACTTTCAGACATTGTTTTTTGCTATTTTTTGATATCATTTTCTAAAATAAAAGACCAAGGCGGAAATTGGTGCAATAACACTAATAATATCTCCACAACCAAAGTTGAAGGATGTTTTAAACAAAACAATACCACTAATACTGACTGACGTGAAGTATTCTGTGCTCATAACCTCAAAACCTCAAAAAATTAAATTTAATTAAAAATTAAAAATTAAACTAAGAAGCTATAAGTTGGAGAGATTTTAGTTTAATAATAAATTGAATTTATCATCAATTTTATGTATGAACTACCAGTTCTAGTAATTTAATTTATTAATTTAATGTTAATCCTAACCTAACCAGGCTTGACAGGTACTCACGCGCAAAAGGTACAATTAGTAAATTGCTGTTAATAAAGTTTAATAAAGCCAAGATTATTTTACCATCGTACTATTTTTGTAGTGTATTTTTAATTTTAGTTTGTCAAAACAAGTGAGTTGTAGCGACGACGTTCATTTTATACTGATTTTTGTACGCTGCTATTTGAATTAATGAATATTATAAGAAAGTATTTTTATTTGTAAATAGATCTACGGAACATATCGTTAATGGGTTATGGGCCCAGTTGACGTCTAGTTTTTGTGAATAGTTCGCGAGAAGTGAAAAATTTGGTTAAAGTTGACGTTACGTTCAGACGGATACTTGTAGCTGGATTATATAAACGCGAAAATGGGGTATTATAAAATTGACGGGAACTAATTGGAGAGTGGGGAAATTTTAAGTTCAGGTAACACTGAAGAAAGGAGAGTAAAGGCAAAGGCCTAAGAAATCATCGAGTCAAGATTAGATGAACAAATTATTAAACATGTACTGTCATGCCAGACATCTTCTGAAATGTCGAATAAGTTAAAGACTACTCTGAACACCAGTCGCAGGTTAGTGTCCATTTGTTGATGCAAAGATTTTTCAGTTTACAATTCAAGGACGGTAATGCTGCAGATTTTATGTCACAGTTAGAGGTTCACTGAAGTTTTTGGGGGAGGAATAAGTGACCATATGGTTATGGCAAATGTGTTGACGACTCTACCAGAAAGTATGAAGTATTTCATGAGAGCATGGGAGTCAACTCCTGATCTGTCACTGATCTGATGCCGAGGTTAATGCTTGAGGAAGAACGAAATAAAAATGGCAAGAAAAAAAAAAAGAAATATATAAAATGCTTTCAGTGTGAAGGATCTCATTTGTGAAGATACTGCTCACAAGTAGGGGCCACTAATAATATTCTAGTGGACGTGAAAGGTGTAGTTATTGCACATACCAATTTCCTGACCTAGTATAAATTGAAAATATATAAGGGAAGCCTATTTATATATATATATATATATATATATATATATATATATATATATATATATATATATATATACGAGGCACCAGATGAGAAATACTCGATGGTTGAGGGTGCAACTAATTTCGGATTATTTGGAATCTGTTGGCGTAAAGAATTGTACAATTTATTAGCACAATTGTTGATTATTTGTACATTGCACCTCGCTTTCTGTTATCAAACACATTCTTTATTTTTGGTTTATAGATGAATGGAAAATGCAATGTCAATTCAGTTGGTGAAAATAAATTTCGATGAATGCCCTCTATAGTTGACGAATTTCTCATACTGCCAGAATCAAAGCAACATACACCATTCTTTTCGTTGATCCTCCGCTTCTTCGCTAGCAGAATCATAAACAAAACTTAAGAAAATATAAAATACATGGTGGATGGAAGTTTGCGACGGTAAACAAGGGCGATGTTGATTATTCCGTTGCATCTTCCAATATTGTACTTACGGTTTTCACTACTTATGATGGTACTAGGAAATCTAGTAATGTGTTATGAAACTTCGTAAGGCATTAATACTAGTGATTTTTGAGGTGTACGATTACTATTCTTAAGTAATGATTGTTAAAAGTTCATATTAAAAATATGCACTTCCAAACATTTCTATTATGATTTTCAAAATATTCTCAACACGTTCTTACCTAAACAACGAATTTTAACGCTGTTGAATTTTATTAAACGTGTCACTTTTAATGGCAGTTCTACAGAAACGATATAAATTTATAAAGTATGCAACTAAAAATACACATGAACTTATATAACAAAACTCATCAACACATAATATTATGAATCGCCCCCTGTAGTGATTTGCCCTTCGGGTCTTTTGCACTTCATTATAATCGCACCCTCGACCCTAGAAGCTGTTAGGTATGGTAGGTAATTGATTGTTCTATATGCCTGCTAGCTTTCTTTCGGTGACATCTAGCGAGTAGTAGTTTCGTTAATCATATTTGGAAATTTAGTAATTATAGTTCCAGTTTATTAGACTAGGGGTGAGTGGGGTCGTTAAGAACATTTAAGATGAGAAAGGCAGGAAAAAAATGTTTCGAGGAATTGTTGATTTGTGTTTGGATAAATTTGAGGTAATTCTCTACAAAACACAAATGAAACAGTTCAATTGATGTTCAAAGGGTTATTATAGCGTCTTTGCAAAGAAGTCTTGATTATTTCTAATTGCATTTTCTCTTAGACTTAGAAAAAACCTTTGATAGGGTACTTAGAAAGAAAATATGGAAAATACTGATTGGAAGAGTGAAAATTATGAAGATAATACAAAATATTTAAGGATAAAATGAGGATTCCGTCATAAGGACTAATAAAATATGGGAATAAAACGAGACTGAAGCTAAGTCAATTACTAGTGCACTGTTTAAGTAAAACATTTATGTGTGGGACGAGGAATAAACATCAGTGAAGAAGCATTTGCAGACGATATTATACTAATAGAAAAGAACGAAAAGAAATTAAAAGAGAACATTTAGGTGTGGATCGAAGCAGTAATGAACATAGTAATAAAAACAAATAAGAACAAGACAAAAGGTGAGTAGGGGAAAAGAGGCCAATATAAATATAAGAATCGATACAGAAGCACTGGAACAAGTTAAACAACACTAGCAATACTTTAGAACAATAATAGACGAAAACGATAAGCCTATATAAATAACAGAATTGCAAAAACTAATAAAATTATAATGTAATGATCACAAATTCAGAAATAAAAGAGAAATATACAGAGAGAAAACACTAAGAATATTTAATACAATATATAGACCAATTCTAACATTACAATGGTGGGTAGACTGATCCCTTCTTTCAAAGGACCGTTCACTTCATCATCCCAATAGAGCTATAGCGCAGTATCTTAATAAACGGTCTCCTAGGCAATGAGTTGGAAGAAGAGGCTTCATTTACCATTTCCCAAAATCTCCTGATTAAGCGTATCTGGATTCTATTTTGTGGTGTCATTAAAAAGCAAAGTTGATGACACTTTCTTCGTTAAAAGAATTAAGACGATAAATGTTTGCAGTCTGAAAACCGTGAGATGCTTTGAAATATACGACGCATTATTTATAACATCTAGATAATTAAATTAATATAGATTGTCATTGTTCCAGTATCTTAACTTCTAAATTAATTGATAATCACAATATCAACATATTGCTTTTACGAATTTTGTTTGACTTTAGTTTCGCTTACAAAAAAAATGGGCCATTAGAATTCTATTTTTGATAGGCTGAAACTTCAATCCAATTACGAAAAGCTATCGACTTCATACTTAAAATGTTAACACGTATCAATATAAAAACCGCATTCGGATTTCCCTGGACTTTTTGATGTAGTTCAAGCAAAATTTGTCATAGTCAGATTTTTTGAGACTTGACTCCACCACCACTACATCTCATATATACTCGACGAAATGAATGACACGTGTAAAGTTCAGGACTTTCGAGTTTGAGAACACGAGTACAATTTCTGGTGCCAGGATTTGGCTATGCCATCTGTAGTGTATAGATCAAAATGTATCGAGAGTGAAGAATAAAATTTTTCGATATCTCAGTTTGTTTTCGAGATATCGATTTTTGAATGTGAAAATCTCAACCTAACCTAATCTAACCTTAACCAGCCTAACCTAACCTAATCTCACCCAACCTAACCTGACCTAACCTAGCCTATCTCTACTGGAGCCTACTTCTTGTCTAATAACATCTTCAAATTATGGCTATTGTTGTTATTTTATGAAAAGTACTTAATAAAAGTTATTGTATCATATATCATTTCTAAAAAAAGTTGTTCTTTTCAATTTATTATCGTAGAATTATTTGTAAATTTAATTAAAAACCTTTTCATTTGCTGAATCACAAGACTCGTTTTAAATTTAAAGCGATAAAATGTTTATTCTAGATTCAATATTAAATGCTGTCATTTCTCTTCGCGAAAATTACGAAGTGGCGACATCTGTGAATTTTTTTTCAAACTTCAATATAGGTGAACAGCAACGCCGGAATACGAACTCATTTTGTTGTTTTATAAACAATAGAAAGTGTTATTTGAAATTTTAGTCCAAATATTAAAATAATATACCTGTTTATAGTGCTTTTCTGAGATAAAAACAACTACACATCCATTTATGCACTTCGAAAATAAAAAAAAAAACGTGGTAAAAGTTGTAGTTCCACAAATTGTCTAGCTGTTTTCTAGTAGCCAATAAAACTCTTGTGCACTTTTTTGTAGTTTCGTGTATATATTACTCACTTACTTATATGAACAAGTGTATCTCCAATTTCTAGCTATATCACTCAGATTAATTGTTATCTCATGAGGCTAGGAAGTCTGTAGACATGAAATTTCAATGGTTTTTTAATTTGTTCCTGCTAGGCTTCATAATATTATATGTTCCGCTTTATAAACCGCTTCACCTGCTTTTAGTGGTCTACTTGTAACTCCAATATGATATTAAAACAGGTTACTCCAATTTTCGTAATTTTTAGACCGATTCTTGAACACAAATTTTTGTTCTAACCATACAAACACGTTTACAAAATACCGGAAATTACAAAAATAAAGAAAATCCTACCAAAATCACTAAAACCACATGAAAAGTTCACTGCTATAGAAGCCAAATTCACCACCAACTAGTGACTCGTGATTTTCGCCAATATAACGAATCTCGAACTATCGTTTGGCTGTTACTTCAAGTATGAACATCTCGAATGCGAAGCGAGTTATCAAAAAAAATTATTCCTTATTTTCGTTTTATTTTGGCCTCATTATCAGCGACAGAGAAATCGTTCTCTACCCAATTTGTTTGCACACAGCGCAAACTTATTTACGCTGACTTTTTGTACAATGTAATTATTATTTTGGTGATTTTCAAAATAAAGAGTTGAATGTCTCATGAGATTGTAACAGTGAAAGATATTTGCTACAAAATTCGTAAGATTCACCTCATGCGATAAACGATTCAGATTTCTCTGATTTTGTGACTGGTATATAAAATACAATCACTTATCACTACATCACCACTTGTGCTTAAATAACGATTCAATTTTGACGCGACATGATTACCATGGAATAATATTATTTCATCGAATTAAATATCAATATTATTTACTGGAAAGATCAAGAACTGTCATTACTTGCTAATATTCTTTTAGTTAACCTCATATTCTGTGATCATTGAAGATAAACGTATTTTATTATTTTTACCATGTCATCTACCATCGCTGCAGATGAACGTTTAATTTGACTTTCCAAAGTTACGTTCAATCAGCATTTTATATGGCATATATTTGAGAAATTCCTAGTTCCAGAAAAACGATGAATTTCACTCGATTCATCCAGCGTTCAGCTCTTTATTTCAATCTATTTAGAAATTCCACGTCATCTTTGCCTTATAGTGTTATAGAGTATCAGATGGTATTTACAAACCTTCCATTTTTTGCGGTGCTGGATATTTCTAGCAAGCTTTTCTAGGATTTCAATCCCATACAGGGTTCATAGAAGCATTGCTGTTGGCGTTTTATATAACTAGTGTAAAAGAAAAGAGGTAGAAGGAAAACTTAAATGAATATTTTTCCTAGTTCTCTTCAAATCCCAGCTCTGAAGAGGAACTTTGGTGCCTCTCCTAGATCCTTCATATTCAGCATAAAAATAACCACATTCCTTCGCAAAATAAACAATCGAGTCTCCTTCTCGCTAGTTTTCTTGGTAAGAGAATCTACATAACCTCAAACATTTTAGTCTAAATGTGGTTCAATCAAATGGACTAATTTAAACTTGAAAGGAAAAAATAAACTCGGTTTAGGTACTCTTAATAGATTTTATTTAAATACACACTGAGATGTGATGTCAGTATAGGAACACATTCATATTAAGTACGGTGTAGCCCATACGAACATCGTAGTGCTACAGCCATATTTTCAAATAAATAAAAAATAGTTATTCGAAATAACATATCAACATTAATATTACAATTACATTAAACATTTTCACTTGCCAAACTCAACCGCCATATTCTGTATATGCCTATAATTACTAAGAAATTCTTGAAAACAAATAAAATATTCAACAATTGATATTTGGATACGGTTGTTGATAGTTAATGGTAGAAACTGAATTTTTTTAAGAGATTTCTTATTTAAATAACAAAAAAGTGAACGAAACGACGTATCTAATATGGTGTAACCACTGCAATTTTTTTAATTTGAAACAATACGTGCCTGTACACGATCTATGTTAATTTTTGGGTATAATCATTCTTTCCCTAAAAGTATCTCATTAAATTTGAAGTAAATAGTATTTTGAGATTTGAAAACAGCTAACAATGAAACACTTTATGTATTATCATTTTAAGTTATGAAACTCACGCTTCAATTTTTCTTCTATTTTTGCGCTTTTGATACATCTGTGAGTAGTTACTTATGAGATATATTTTCATGAAAATGCCTTAAAAAATTACAAGACACGCATGCGCTCGAAGTCTTTTTTGAAGGTGCAGAATAATTTTCTGTTGCCAACAAGGTTTATGGAGCTCCATCAATTCTCATGCATTCAGGCGTCTAAAGTTTCTATAGAATTTACTTCGTCTCAGTTCCATTGTATAAATTATAAATGGAATAATGTAATGATTAAAACAATTATATGTTTAAAAGTATTGTTTTTGAGTGTTAATTATTTTTATTTGTAAACTGAATTGTATCCTTGATAAAAAAGTTATTGAGTACTACACAATAGATAACAATAGACAACTTAAACAGTATTCTTTTCATTGAGGACCTACTATTGTTACTCTGTAAATAAGAGAGAAAGTATATTTTTGACATAGAAGACACAATATGAAATCAACTGCCATCTAGTTTGCAAGTATTGAAATTTTTGTTAAACTCATGTAAGAGTACAACGATTTGTTTATAAAAGATGAAGGACAGAAACGTCTCTTCATTCAAATCTTAGATTATTATAGAAGAAGGGGCATTAAAAATGAAAAGCTTACTTCGGGCTTTAAATGAAGAAAAATTAGTATCAAAATAACGTTTGTATGAATGTAATTTTAAAATAAAAATATCAATTTGAAAGTATTTACTTTTTTTATTTAATAAACTAAATCAACAGGAAAAATTTTTGAAATTAAATCTTTGTTTATTGTTATTTTGATCAAATATTCTATTGATTTGAGTTCTATAATTTTTTATATTTCAAATAAAATTGTATTTTTCCTGAAAAATTCCCAAAAAGATTATTATACCTAAGATTAACGTAAATCGTGTAGAGGCACGAATTTTTTTGAATAAAAAAAATTTTTTCTAGTGTTTTTCCATCAAAAAAAGCTTTTTAGGAAGCGTCACAATAATTTAATTTTTAATGATAACCCTAGTATTCAAATAACTTCAATAATTTATTAAACGGAGTAGCAAGAAAATATAGACATTCTTAAAATGAATATTAAGGATTGACAAGTGAATACTACTTTGAAGAAGACCCTGGTCCACGTTTTGACTAAATATTGCATGATTCATATTGCCAACAATATGACACAGTTAATAGGAATTTGTGTTTTCCATTTTTTAATACTATTTATCTTGACCCCAATATATCTTAACATTAACAACTCTGGTACAGGTAGATTCAGGAAATATTAAATGAGAAGGGACACAAAAAATGATATTTCACTATATTTATAATGATTTATTTATTTTATAATTAATTGTTCAGTGAAACATATATTTCATAAGAATAAACAAAATACAGCGAGGACTCCACCCTTTTTCCAACTTTTCAAAAGTGTCCTGGAACAAGAGAGGTTATGATATGCTCGATATTTTTTTTTATTTTTAAATAATTAATTGTTCGTCATTTCTTTCAAGTATCATTTATTGTGTCCTAACTCAAGCAAGAAGGATCTGGTATCAATAACACATATACATTTTTAACTCGTTTGGAATATCGCGATTTTAGTCGTTACTAATTCACAGAAATATTTTTATGATAAAATGAAATCAGTAAGATCTTATCAATAAAATGATGGAATGGACGCGGTACTTTTGTGAATGTTAAGTACAAACTCAGATTCAAGATTTTTGAAATTATCGCTATTATAGGATATTTTCTGATTTTCATCCTAACAACATATATTCAAAAAATATTTGATTTTGATTAGGAAAATTTTCCATTGAACATCATTATGACTGTTTTCATATCAGTTCCATTTTATCATATAACAATTTATTCCAAAAAATTAAGTCAATATAAGATATATACTTGAAAACAAAAAGTTCTTTAGATTTTAGATAAAACAAAATAATATTTGAAAGTTGTTTGGTGAGAAGTTTAACTATCGAAGATTAACATATTACTTAATTAATGAAATAATATGGATTAAAGAGACACCAACCACGAGTGCTTGATTGCAGCTTCGATTCATAATTGGGAACAAAATAAATGAACAAATTTCGTCTTTCTTGTCGGAATTATTTTTGCTCTCTTTTGAGGACATTTTCGACGAGAAAGGTGAAGATTGTCATAAAATTTTAAGTAATGTTTAATAAGCATATACAATCTTACCGATACAAAATTATTATGAAGATTTTCGGAATTCCATCCAAGTTGTATAGAGGTGTACTCACACATGACAATATCGAATTTCCTTCCACATTTACTGAAATATTTTATGATGCAATTAGAAAATATAAAATTGGTGTACGAAACAATATGAATTGAAACTATTATCTGTGCTTTGTGTTGTCTTACCTCTTCTCTGTTTTTTAGGACGTTAGAAGTTTAAAATTGTGAATTGTTGAATTGAACGTTCATCGTTATGTTAAATTTTATATTTTGATTGTATAGATGGACATGTAGGTAAAGAAATGCTGGCTGTTAGATATAGATGCAGAGTCGTCAATACGTTATGATTTTCCAATGTATGTGTGGGAGTGAGAACACTGAGGAAGTTACGGAATTAAAATAAATCTATTATATATGGTAGTGACTGCAGAAGAAATACAATTACACCAATCCAAGGCAAACGTATCAATTATTTGGGTCCAATCACACACAGGCATCCCAGAAAACGAAAAAGCAGTTCAGTGCAAGTGTCAAAATGAGTGGAACAGATCAAAATCTATAACACCATCCGTGCAACCATGGAAAAACAAATCGGTTAAGACTAGAGCACAATAAACGTGAACACTTATTGTTGAACTGTTAAAAGTACAAAAACGAAAGACTAACTAGCAACTTTCCAAACACCACTATTTCTATACTCAACAATAATTGTAATACCACAAGCTTAATCAAATATCTAAAAGACGTCCAACTTTATCATGAATTGTGAACAAATGACATGTCGACAATAAATATAAAAAAATAATCATAAACTTGTTACTTTTATAGATTCCTGTATAATTATCGACACGTATTATTTAGAAACTAATAAGAAAATAGACATTTATAAAAGTATAACCATGCTTTCGATAAAAAACAGAGCTATATAGATTATAAGAAACAATTATGTATCAGCAATTGGTCTTAGAAAGTTTGAAAAATCTTATTAATTCCGAAACAGGTAGATGCGCCGATTGTTTTGATAAATAGCTCCGTAATTATTTTGGGTCAAATGGAACCCAAATATATTTAGAAACTGTTTGTTTTGTTTTAATGTGTTTCGAAATAGTCACCACTCAGGTTTGCTCTTTTTATATATGACTTCTGGAATTCAGTCCAAAATCGTAATTACGTTTATCTGGATGTCAAAAAAAGAAAAGAAGTGTAGTGAATTGAGATCTGGTGAGGACGGTAGATGTTCAGTTCGTCTACTTGAGCATTGTTATGAACAAAAAAAGCCATCTACCATGTCATTCGTACTAGGGTCGTATCTAGAAGACATTTGATATAAGTCAAAATTTCATTATACAATGGATTTTCCCTCCTTCAAGTAGTAATCATTTCCAGATAATGCCTCAATTATTCTGCTCTGCCTTTATCCAACGAGGTGATGCAGGAGATCTCTAGTGTTTTGTTTTAGGGCCCCACCAACATTTGAATAAAACACTATAAAACCCCTCAGGTTGCTAGCTTTTGATCGTCAATAGATGTGAAGCAAGAAAATAGCAGTTAATATTTGTAGTATATACAGCTACTAGTAGCTTTTTCAAAATAGATAACCTCATTTTTCAATGTTTTCGCTAATGACTAAGCTTATCGAACTTTTACTATGGTGGTGATGAGAAACACTTCCCGGCCTTTTTCAAAAGAGAGAACCACTCGTATACATATTTTATGAATAATATTTGTTCCTCAAAAATAAGCAACAACATGTCATGAACTAGGAACTTTCAAGCTTAAGACAAAACTTTTTTTCCTGTTCTAAGGAAAGATTGATTGTTTTGACTTCATTGATCACACTTTATTGCCAGCATCAACTACAACATAGCATTTCTAGCATTTCTAGTGTGATACGATACCAGCTTCATAGGACCCTACATGCTTATCTATCCTTCGCCCATGAGATCTTTTACTCTCACTTTACATTTGTTTCTGTTTTTTGTCAAATTTGCTAGTTTTTAACGACTTTCTGTCTCCCTATTCTTTTTTCACATCTTTTCCATCTTCTAGTATTCGTTTTCCTCATCCATCTTCTATCATTCTAATAAAATTGTCTATTCAAGTCTAAAATTTTTGATATCATTTCTGTTGCTTTGCCTATTTTTACTATTTTTTCCTTTTTCGTGGCTTTATCTTCAAAATATTCAATTCGTTCCACTTTTGCTATTCGGTAGCTATTATTGCCATCATAATTCAACGGAAAAAATGAAAAAAAAAAAACTTGGAATTCACCCAAAACAACAGCTAGTTAATTCGATGTAGATTTCTAAAAGTTTCGGAGTAATACGTTCTACTATTGAGCCATTGTGCCTTTTGGAAATAACAAAATTCCCGGATATATATATATATATATATATATATATATATAGAAACCAAAAGTTACGGAAAATATTGCTTCAGATTGTTGCATTTGGGGTGTATAACAAATTTCAGTTTTATTTCAGTTTTGGTAAAGAGCTACTGAAAAACTAATAAGAAGCAGTTGAAATGTCTGCAATTTTTATAGCTACATCGAAGAAAACTGTGGATATTTAAAAAATTGGATAAGGGAATCAATAAAGATGCACATGTTAACTCAGAAGCAAAAAAAACAAACTTTCAAAAGGAAACAATAGTATAAACAATAGTGGAAACAGTCAGTTTTTCAGATCGACAACACAAAGAGTAGAAACAAAAAATGCACTTGTTGATGAGTCTTTTATCATTTATTACTCAATAATTTTATGGGAAGCATTTATAAATACTGTTAAAAATCAGTCATATTTTTAGTAATAAACACAGTCACTAAAATTACTAAGCTATAGGAATTTTAGAATAAAACCAAATAGTTACAACCAAAATTGTTTTTTTAATTCTCACATTTCATATGGGATATTAAATACTTAAAAATAGAATTATATAAATGTACAACAAACAAAAGTATACAATAAAAAATTACCTAACGAAAGAATATATACGTATTTCTTAATTCTTTGGAAAGCCACTTGTTTTTTACATTATTTTTGTATAGTTTGGGAACAACAGAGACGGGATTTTGTACGAAATATTTACTTTAAATAACTAACTTCCAAATATCTTATAGTGAAACATTTTATTTCATATTACACTGGGTAGTAAGTCGACGGAAATTTGTAAACAGTCTTCACAATACATTCGAAAAATCTAAGAGTTCTCACTAATAACAGTTACTAAATATGATGATATGAGTTAATAAAATATTTGGACCACTCTAATTAATATATGCAATGAGGATGTCAATTTGTCTCTAAAACACAAACATATAATTTATTCATTTCTTTTTCGGTCGAATTTTGATCATTATTCGACAAAATTTTTCTTGTCTGCAATTCCAAATCCTCAAAAAATCTTGACTTAACGCCGAATATTTTAGATTCGTCATAACAGCGTTGCAGCAAATTAAATGTGACTTACTAGGACTTTTCGGAAACTATCGGATTAAGCCAATCATGATCTGAATGTTCAGAAACTAACCCGAATTACGTTCATTTTTATTGCGGAACTAATCGAGCTAAACGGGTCATAGTCATATGACATGATCCTTTATACAATGGTAGACAGATTGGTAAATGCAATCAGCTGACGGGTTGTTTCATTTGTCTATGTTTCTTTGACTTCTAAATAGCTGTCTACTATTTATTGCAATGAGCAGCTTATTTTTTTGGTTTTGCTGATTCTTGAAATAAATTTATTAATTTTACATAAACACAAATATGAGTCTTAAAACGTTACGACAAAAGTATCTGACTTTTAAGATGATGTTAGTTTATAAGTTATATTTTCATATATACAGAAAATTTCCTCATAGAAGCTACGAGGAAACCAACAACAAAAATATTGGCACTTAATCGTAAGATTATTTTAAAAAATTGTCAACGAATATTATTGGATATTTACACATTTAGGAAGTTACTATGGGGGGGATCTACACCTAGTAATCATGGTGTATAACAATATTTTATTTCTCAATGTGAACCTTTCTCAAAGTAAAATAGACTAATTCACTCTCATTCACGTATCTTTGATGAGAAAATATGCATCATGGTGCAACTCACGGCAACTAGTCGAAAAGAGCACATTTGGATTTGTCTTCTGTCTTTACTGAACAATGTTTACGAAAAACTAATACATGTGTCAATATGTCGAATTTGAAGAAACTTAATTTTGAGGAAATATTTGTATTAGTATACCATTATTATGTGAAATCAATTAAACAGCTCCCAATAATTGATAGCGGGAGTTGTGTATCCAAAAGTACCTCCTATGTTTTTGTTTGTTATATTTTTTAATATACAAGTGCGATATAATATTTTAACCGTTCTAAATAATTAAGTACTTCGGTGAAAGGAAAAGTGATAGAGAAATCAACAATAAAACCTATTCTGTGTTTACTACCCAAGTTGTTTTTATTAAAAAGTAGCAGATGTGGTAACGTCTCTCAATATCATTAGTGCAGATTACACAGAATCGGTTAAAGCACCGATGTACAATACAATTAGTGATCAAAGTGATAAAAATTATTTTATCTACTTATAATTGAAGTTTTTTTTAAACTAATGAATTATATAGAAACAATTTCTCCCATTAATAGATTCATAGGTTCAAAAACTTGAATTATACTTGGAGGTACATAATGAAAAGCATCAGAAAATTCATTTTATTAGAAATAACTTAAAAACATGGAAAATATGGAAATAGTTCTCAAAAAAATGTTGAAATTGATATTCCCCAATAAAATGGAGTCAAATCACTTTGGAGTTATTTGAAACATGTGCGTGGGGATGACAATTCTCAAATTATTTTTTCATTCGGTACTCCTCCATGTAGAAGACAATTTAGAAAACATTCCAGGGAATAGCAACAAAAGCTGTGCAACTAAATTTTCTTGGAAATCTTCTAAAAATAACTCGAAAGTCCTAACTGATATTCCCCACGATGAATTCATAACGTGTGGAGAAAAAATCCATGAAAATGCTTCAAGCAAGTCTTTGCAAGATGAAAGTTTTTGAGCTGTTAGTGCCTTTATAAAACAAGCTTATAACGATCCCATTCTATTTTAAAATGTAGAGAAAAAGAAGAAAAAGTCTTAAACGACCCACTTTATTCAAGAAATATAGAAATTAAACGTGTACTTTTATTCCTTAAACCATATATATATATATATATATATATATATATATATATATATATATATATATATATATATATATATATATATATAATTCATTTATTATGGTGATTCAACATAATTTTAAATGAAATTTGTATCTCTAATTTTGTGTTAAAAGCGATTCTAATGTGGTTTTTAAATAAAATAATTTGAGCGAAAATTTAGAATTTTTAATTATTACCTCCTTTTAAAAGTATAATACATACAAAAATGCAGGATTGCCTTCTTAGTGGGAGTTGGAATGTTTGTTGGTCTATACCAACTAAAAATCAGAATAAGAATGGAATTTATGCATGGGAGGAAGAAACTTCGATAAAAATGTGAATGAATATAATATTGTAATATAGTTCCGTATCTGTTTCAAATTTTGACAGAATAAAATAAAAACGATGCAGAAGTTACTTCGCACTGGGATAGTAAATTAAGAATACGGAGAAAATTCTTGCACAAAAATAATTTTCAATGTTTTGAATTAAACATTTATACATTCCCTTCAGTTTCATGAAGAAATATTAATTTCATACTATAAGTGTTCTTACGATTTAAAGAAAATTCAGTTCCTCCTAAGCCAAAACCATATAATTATCTAATTATAGGAAAAGTAATTTTTTATTTCATCAATTCATTTTGCTCTCGGATGTGTGTCAGATATATTATTAATTTTTTGTTTTTAGATATCGTTTTGGTCTATGAAATTGACCATATATAGCAAAATTTGTTTCTGTTCATATCATTTCTTCAAACATTACTGCGAAAAATTTTTAATTTTCACTCGTTTTATTTGTACGGTACAAATTCAAATTGCCCATTTAAAATTCGTATTTTCTATCACCATTATAGCCTCAATATGTTTATAGACGTTTCCATTACATTATCAGTCATTTTATAAAATTTGGTTGCAATGGTATTTAATCGCATCTAATGGCATAAATTTATTGTTTTTGGTTCGATATTCAGTTCTAGGTTTTCTCCAGCGTTTTCATTCAGTTCACAGTCGTTTTGGATAAGTACTTCATGTTTTCTGATGAATATAAAATTTTAAGGAATAACTATTGATCATCGTTTCACATTGGAGTTTCCAAATTTATTCAAAATTACTTTTTAGGAGAATTCTTAAATGTTTAATTCGTTTCTTCTGGCTATTATATATTTTACGTCGCTCTTTCATATAGTTTTGTAGATATTTTTTTGTTTTCTTGTTTTCTCATTTCATCAATCTAACATGCAGTTTGCTATTTCTGTTTTCTTTTTGATAAGTTTTTTATACCTAAACTACAGATTATTAGAGTTGTAGTTTTTGACTGATATGAATTTGACAAATTCTTTTTAAAATTGTGAGTTTTATATACCTAGATAACCACATCTTTTTTGATAAAAATAAAATTTTTTTCGCTATACTTGGTATACTTTACCAATAAATTGGAAATTGTATTGAAAAAATTGAAATTTCAGCGATGATCATCAAATTTTGTAACTTCATAAACTTCTTGATCTTTTAAACTTTGTATTGTGAAGATTGTTGATAGTTCCTTCCAGCAATAAATTATCAAACTGGAATATATACACTAGGCTTTAACTGGCCAAGAAAAAATGATATGACAGGGAATGTACAATGGGCTAAGAACTTTGATGGCAAAAACATGCCTCTACAAAATATTTAAAAAACCTCTAGCCCTCTCAGTCTCAACATATAGCTAATTACAAATATACAATAATCAATAAACTCAATAATCAATAATAATTAGGAAAAAAGAACATTGCTTTGGTATCAGTTACAAAGAACAATTTGTATCCCTTTTTAATGAATATTTCAAGGGATTATTTTTTTATATATTAATACTATACATCTGAATTTACGTCATAACATTAGAAAATTATGCAATCATAACAATTATATCTAACACTATTTTACTATTCTTATCAAGAAATAAACGCCTGGAATTGTTTGTTATAAAACATATTTTCTAAAGCTTTCTTCTTCGTTTTGCAGCAATACTTGACATTAAATACAAATCTGTTCAAATTATATTAATGAAGTAATGAATTAAGAAAATCTGGAAGTATCATATTAAATCTTATAATAAGAGGCTTCAGAATCGGTGTGTTTTATCACAGTTAATAGTTTATATTTCAATGCATAGTTCTTACGAAGAAGTTCTAACAATTGTCACTTTCTGTTAGTTATCACTGACATCAAATATTGTCCTTGGAATAAATTTTCATACTTCCATATTATTGTGTTTATTTCTTAATGAAAAATATCAATCTAAAATATATAATTAATACTGGAAAATTTTTTATTTGTAGTCAATATTTGTTGCTTGAACCACAAACATCGTTACGATTGCATAAGTCTTCAGTGAACGCACCAATGATTTTCGTTTAAAGCCGGATGACAAATGGGTCATAACCTTCTTAAAACCAAGCTACACTAGACGTTTTAACAGAGGCAAAAATCACTGTTCACAACAACAATTCTTCTAAACAGTTCATTGGGACTAGTACGTTAAACTGGGAGGTGGAGGAGGCAATCTCATCCCACCCCACGGAAAGAGTCATAGAGGTTCTTTGGATGTGATGCTTGTGGAAGAATCTTCGTCACCTGAAAGCATCGGCATCGTACTTAACAAATGCCCCTTGCCTTGATTAACTACACATTTCCTCATGTGCTTTTCTAATGTAGAGGGAACGGAAAACGGCATTTCACAAAATCTACACCGATAAACGTCTTTTCCGATTCTACCGTGAGTTTTCATATGACGCGTTAATTTAGAACTCTGGGCGCATGCGTAAGAACAAAGTTCGCATTTGTATGGTTTTTCGCCGGTATGTGATCGTCTATGTACAGTTAAATTCGAACAATTTTTGAATACTTTGCCGCAATACTCACAAGTATCGTTTCTCCGCGACTCCTTTTTGACCAGAGGGTTCGGAAGTAGTGCACTAGGGCCAGGTACTCCTTTATTATCTCTTGGTAAACCAGGTAACCACCAATCGTTCCGATCTAATTCCAATTTCAATCTTTTTGATGCATCAAAAGAATCGTTGAATGGAGGAAAGAGAGGTAAGTGTTGTGGTGGAGGTACTGGTAATAAAACTTTTGCGAACTCGTCTTTGATCTTCAGTTGATGCGACAAACATGTATTATTATTATCCCTGTCTTTGTTATATTGCATTTTTAAAGCTGTGTTTGATTCTTGTAGAGCTTGCTTATACGCTTCGCTGTATTGGGCGATATTACTCAAGCCAAATTTGTCCATCAGTTCACCCACTAGTGAAGCTGATGGACTATTTGGGTTTTTTGGAGTTTGGCTAGGAACACTCAAATCTTCGGCTTCTTCTTCATCCATTTCATCATCTTCATCTTCTTCTTCATCTTCTACTTCTTCTTCCTCTTCACTATCATCGCCTTCCAGAGTTTCCACCGAGCCCGCATTACTAGTTCTATCGTCTGGAGTTCTATGTACTTTCATATGTTTTTTTAATTTAGAGCTCTGCGCATACGCATGATCACATACAGTACATTTGTAAGGTAGCTCTCCTGTATGTGTCCTCCTATGGACTGCAAGGTTATTTTGATAACGGAATTTTTTACCACAAAATTCACAGGCGTGAGTAGTTTCAGACGACGTTGAATTTTTTGGAGATCCTGGTTTACCTGGTGGTGTACTAGCCGATCTAGGGGTATTAATCATTTGTTGGTCATCGGATTTTGTAGGAGGTGACGTACTAGGAGGTCTACTGCTATTGCTGCTATTATTGTTATTGTTGGTATTGCTGCTACTAGAACTAATATTATTGGGAATTGAAGTTGGCGGCATCTGGGAAGGGGAAGGACTCGCGAAAGGCGGTGAGTGCTTGCGGGGTGACGGCGAGCCTGCCTGTGCCGTACCCGGGCTGGTGGTACCTGCCAATTGCCTCAACCGCTGCGAATAAAAATCCAGCTGGGGTTCTAAAGATAATGGTTGATTTGGTGTAACTCGATCTCTGGGAGGTAGATTATTAGCGTTCGCTCTTTCAGCAGATGAAGGGAAATTAGTATGAGGTGGAGGAGGAACATTTCCGGAAGCTACCGCTGCAGCGGCCGCAGCTAAATTTAGTCCATGATGACGAAATTGTTCACTTACTAATTGATCTATCCTGTAGTGATGTTCAGGTCGAGAAAAAAGTGGCGCTGGTGGTACCGGCACGTGATTCAGTGGAGGTATGGGCAGTCTAAGTAAACCGCCAACTCCAAAAGGATTATGTAAATCAGGTGGCGGTAATAAATGATGTCTCATGTTGGGAGGTGGAGGTGGCACGGCGCCTGAAGAGCAACCAGAACTTGAACTACTGGAGCTGCTACCACTGTGATTATTGCTATTACTAGTTTTTGAGCTAGTAGGAGAGCTTTCTATGTATATTTTCATCCCGTGGGCGTTTTGAACGTGCTGTACTAGCCGCCATGCTGAATGGAGACGCGCTTTGCAAGTACTGCATACATAATTGCTTGGTTCTGGAAAAAAAAAACATGAAATTAGTATTTAAAAAGTTTTTAATCGCCAGCAGCACGTATTATTTTTATTAGTCAGTTGAATAAATCAAATTCTCTTCAAAATAATATTTAGTTTCGAATGATGTTGTGGGTTGAGGGCTGAAAATAAAACTGTTAGGTGTTTTTTTAGATACCAACGTTTCATTCCTTTATTTGATTTTTATCAATGCTACAAATATTTGGTATATTATAATTGAAACGTTTAGAAAGATGAACAAGTAATAAATATGTTTATTGTCAAATATAGAGGGACTAATATGAAGCCTCAGAAGTATGTTTGGTATATTTTCATCAGAACATTATATATAAAAGATAATGCGTGATTATTTTGAAAAGTTGTAACCGATTCTCCAAAAGAATATTTCTCATTCGTGCTTATAACTTTTCATAATGATGTTATTAATAAACTTTGAACGTAGTTTCGTAGTTTGACATTCCATCTTCACTACCACAGACCAAAACCAACTTTTTTCTTTTACTTTCTACATGGTACGTTATCCACTCTTGATCATAAGAAAAGCAAAGTCAAAAAGTAGTTGCCATTTTCATGCAATGAGAATGGCAAGAAAAATGTGAAATCGAAATTGCGAGAACTTTATTGAAAGCATATTATGTCCTTGTGTCTGGCGGTTGCACAATGTAAAATTTCATTCAAAACATCTTATTATATTTCCTTCTATGCAGCAACCAATGTTGATTGAATTTCTTTGTAAACTTCAATTCTCGAATAGGCGTTGGGGAATACGTGAGGAATGATAAGGAAACTTTCATTTGTTGGTTGTTAGTGGCTGACGTCATAAAACTGTTTGTCTAAGCTTTAAAAACTGTGATGGTATTTGATAAGAATGTGCGAACTGCTGATTGAACTGATGATATTTAAAGAGTTGTCATAAGTGATAGTGACGGTGTTTTTTTTTAAGTGGTGACGGTGTTTATATGGACAATTTTCAATTCTACAATATCTTTGATTTGGATTTCATCTTTAGCATAATGCGTAACAATGGATTATACGATTTCATATTCCTTATAACAAACCCTGTAAATATGTTGCGCTTTCTCATCGAGCAATATAAGCGATGTGAAATTTCACATATAGTAGTCAAGAAATTATTCCAGGCAGTTTCAATTTTTCCGAATCGAATCCTCTATCAATATTAAGTCGTGCCCGATCCCTGTAATAATATTTCTTGAACTGGAAACTTTCACCTCAGATACAGTTACTCTAGCAGAAGCCATTTCGAAATTATTTTAAATCAAGTCACGTCCGGCACACCCTGGACCGCAGACCCAAGTTTTCTCGGTGAACGTCCAAATGATTTTTCATTTTCCGTCGTTTTTTAGCTTTTCGAGTTTACAGTGTATTATGTGGCGGCCACGTAATGCCACACCGACATGTGTGTACAATCGCCAACAAAAGCGCATACTTTGAATATTATAGTCTACGAATTATATACGAGGATTGCAACTCAAGTTTTGGGATTTGGTAACACTGATGTGACACTTTTGATGGTGAATGCATTCAGAAAGGAAGGGACCATGATTATATCAGTGTGTGAATAATGGAAAACAAACTGAACGTATCTAATATTTCGGCCTACTTGAAAATTAAATTATTTTCCATTTGTTCTTCTGTCTAGGCGCGTACGTGCATATGTTGCGACGTTTAAGATATTTTTTCAAATTGGTTCTACTCTGGAAACTGTCACATACTCCAGTATAAGTGGATTTTGAATTAAATCTGAGTAAAACCCTCATTGTGTTTCAAATTGCGTTTTCAGAATAATAACTTTTTTCATATCTGTTTATATCCCTCAAATTTCATATAGATTTTATGTCTTATTGTTTCTATTAATTTTATAATCGTATTTAGAATGTGACAAGTATAAAGTAAATTTTGGTATTAAATTTTTGTTTGGATTATTTCTCAAAACATTGAACAGTAAATATTGAGATATAATAAATTCAAATCAATAATAGTGGTTATCAATATTTTACTAATAATTAAAAAGATAAAAGACAACACAATCAATCTTGAATAGATTTCAACAAATGTTTCGACTTAATTCAATCATGATATATTTTTGAAGCTCTAGAAAACATGCCATAATTGATAGTAACACACAACCGTGATGTTCATTAATAGACTAGAAGTTTTCCATCCGACAAAAACAACTCAAAATTATCCTTTGCACGTTGCAAAAACAGACACCAAGACTGTGCTTGAAGATGACGGTTTTCATTGGATCTGGTTGTCTAATCTCAACATTTTAATCCATATTTATGAAATATTGCAGAAATTCTATTCTGATGTGTCGAAACTTCACTAAATACAAAACTGAAACATCTTCATGATACTGGTTCTTCTAGATTGTGAGCTAACTGTCACAAATCTCATACTCAGCTTCTAATGATAAGCAACATACTATACTTACTCACTTTTTGAAATGCTACTTTCCGCCGAATTGTCAGTCGAGGCTTCTTAAATTTCCAAGTTAAGTTATTTCTACCCAATATTTTACTGTTGTAAACGAAGAATCAGAATCACTCAGAGTAGAGTATAGGTTGGGACGACGCTTTCAATATAGGACTGCATCACTGGCTGCCAAGTAAATACTCAACAAAGTAGCGTGTTCAAATTTGAAACATATATCTTAATAGGGTGATATTTTTCATCTCAAGGTCAATTCATGTACTTTCAGAGCCTCCCTGATAGATATAGATAATAATTAAGTGTGGCAACATTTCAAGAATTATACATACAGATTATGAAGGATGTATTCAAGGATTCACTATGGAAAAATGTATCATAAAAGACTATTGGTTATTTAGTCTTCCTACCACATCGCTCCCAATTTGAAATGTACTGTATGAAATGTTGATAGACATCACATTGTTGCTAATTATAGAATAAGAATAATGACTTAGACTACACAGAGTGCAAAGTGGAATACTCAACTATTACTTTAAAGATAAGTGAAATTCAGAGGTGGAGAAACTAAACAGATTAAAGGTGGAGAAGATAATTCAGAGGAAAGAAGAGTACATTGAGACTACAAACATCGAGTAAAGTCTAGGTATATCAAAGTACAGATGATATGAAAAACACAACCGGTGAAAACTAGCCAGAGACCGGTAAAAATGGAGACAAATGGTTGCTTCAAATTCTGTGTTATATTAATCTAGGGAATTTCTACTTTTTGTACTTTGTGACACATTTGTTTAATGAAAATTGAGCTAAAATTGCAATAACTTCTATAATCTATATTTTTATCTTTATATTACAGAAAGTTGGTCACAAATAATTCATCTCTCGTTTCTTTTCTTATTAAACAAGAGAAACTTCACCTTTTACGAACAAAAAATGATATTGAATTGGGAATTCAATAGAAATATCATCGTATCCAACCCCTTGACAAAAGAAGGATTTTATTAAAACAGAGACATCAGATTCTGCGATATCGATGTCATCGTATGCTGTATTTATTAAAAAACGAAATCTGTATATTTTTCGGTTATGATTGATTTACGGGGTATCGATGGCTGTTGGCGTTTGCGGCAAAATTCATAATCTTGTATTGTATTTCCCCATTTAAAATTCAATATCAGGGGGAATTTGAAAACTGAAAACTATCTGAAGTCGTTAAGGGACACTGTTCTATACGACTGGAATATCAATAAGCCTAGGGTCATTTTAAACACTTGTTACGGATATAATTATCAAAAATTTGTGACTGAATCGACGTATTGTGATGATTAGATGAAAAAAATGATATATGCTCATGAACCTATTCGTCTAATGTTTAAAAATTCTGTAAACAGTTGATGAGACGTATAAATAGTTTGGTGCAGAAAATATTCTTCGAATTAATAACAATAACTGAGCTAATTCCAAATGGTGCGTCACTAATTCTGGTCTTAATAGCAATGTACAAATAAATTTCATGTATATATTTTCAATATTTTGGTTTAGGTTTAAGTTTTTTCGAATATTTCAATTGTATGTTGATTGTATGGGATTTTCTGTATTAATATAAATATCCAGTATCATTTTTTATTATCCAAATGGGTTCATTTGATTAAACTGACTTCAGATAGACCATTGGAAAGAAGAGTGAGAATGCAATGGAACTTTTGAATGGATAGGAGATGAGAGGAAGTTTTGAAATCAACCAAAGACGTGAATTCTTTAAAAATGGAACTATAGTAGAAAAATTTCATAGAGGAAGCTACTAGTAATTGCCAAATGCTAACAATTCTCAAAAAATGTGGTAAATTAATGAAAAATTACTAATTGATCGTTGTTATATATGTATTTTCTATAATAGATAAAATTACAACTAAGAAATCACACAGCTATAGAAAATGCTAGTTTATATAAGCGCTATATTAAATCATTGACCAATAACACAAGTTATAATTGTGATAAGTTTAGTTGCAAATTACAAATAGAAGGCTTGTACCTACACGTGTCTCAATAATATGTAACATGATACCATTTCATATTTGTCTCTATATTATGGTTTCCACAAGCTCAATTGAAAACGCTTATCACGGTTTGTTGTAACGTATTTCAACGTGCGTCGTTGAAATACGTTAATAAGATTTTTTAACCCTCTGTAACTAAAATACTACAGTAGGAAATTGATTTATAGATTTCGGTTGAGTGAATAATAAATTGGTTACTTCTTAAAAATTATGCGTTCAATATAAATTCAATTATGACAGATACAAGTAATCCAAATGCACAGCCTGATGTTCGTATTTTTCTGTCGAAATAAAAACATTTCACTTTTTGGTGTATAAAAAAATAACGTGTAATTTTCTCTCAAATATTGTCACCTTCTTTAGTCGTTCTATTATCATTTCTTCTAGGACTCGTGGGTCATTTTTCCTGAAGGTACCTATAATAGCTACTTGGTGATAGTTTACGAGATTTTGGTTAAAACTGTAGTAATGTTTATTTTATAGAAAGTTATGTTTGTCTTGTCATAGATAAATTGACCCAACCTTAGAATGAAGGTTAGACTAGATATGAGCAAAACCAACTTCAAAGTGTGAAACCAAAGTATGAAACATTTTTCTGTCTAATATTGAGTGTAATTGAGTTCTTTGAAAATAGTTCATTTATCAAACTATCTTCTGTATTTTCTTGTAATTTTGCAATCAAAATAAATTGTTATTCATACCTCCTGCAATGTAAAAGTGTTCTGGAAGAGTTCTTGTCTTATTATGTCGGTTTTTCAGCTAGTATTTGTGTAAGTCTAAAGTAATTATGATGCTGAATCTCTGCTTATGAAGCATGGTTGGAGTAAGCCGTTCATCCTGCGAATAATTTTGCTTGGGCTTTAAAATCACCGTCTTTGAATCTGGCACAAATATATGCCGCTACTTTATACTGTAAGTTATAATACATTCTTAACGGAGCCTTCTAAGTTTTGATAATTACTTTTCATAATTACAAACCTTCTCCGCTGAACAATTAATCCAATGATTCTATTAATGATTACCTAGGGTCAAAGATAAATTTATACACATATTTCATTATATTAAATGAATAATAACCCACCAAGTATCTTTAGACAATCAGGTCTGACAAATAGCTGTCGGTCTATAAGACCCAATGTGGTAATAATTGAACATAGACATGAAATCGAAGTTTTCTTCATTAGCACTAACAGTACGATATCGAGATAGGTAGGTACTCATACTGTCCAAACGGTCAATTATGGAGGTTAAACCAGTTATATTCTCAAATCGTTTCTAAAACCATTTCTGGGTCTATATTTTGAACAAAAATTAACCCTTTTTCCAATACCATGCATGAACATATCCATGATCAGTATGAAAATCACTTGACCATATTGTAAGATAACATATTCGCAGTGATATATTTCACTACAGTGATCAAGTGTCATTTTTGTATCATGAATATGAACTACAATTGAATAACAAAATCCTTGAATACAACGGATTCGTTGGTAACTACAATTTATTTTATATATCCACTCTTATAATGCTCGATCCGATCTCTTCGAGGCTACACAAGTACTAAAGTGTGGACGGTGTGCTCGGCACCTCTCGCATTCACTCGCCTCGTACCGTATAGGTTAATCAGGCGCGTGAATATAGAGTGTGAATGGCTGGAAACTTCTGTCCTCTTCCAAAGCTCATATTTAGAGACTTCAGAGAAGACGTCTCGCGAAAATCTGGAAGACGTATAAAACTTATTTGCACATTATTTAAACTTTTAGTGTTTGTTTTCCAGGTTACATTTATCTTGTGTTTATTTATATTGCAAAAAAATTATTCAACGTGATGTTAAGATTAGATCGAAATAAATAGTCCATGGTGGTTCATTTCTAATCAAATCCCAGTGAGAGGATTTCATGCTATCGTTTCCTATATATGAATATACATATTTTTTTAACTCTCTTATGAATAAAGAGAGGATTTATATCGTAATTAAAATAAAACGGTACTTATCTAGAACCTATGAACCGTATAATATATAATACAAACAGTAAGCATTTACTAAAGTTAGGTTTTGAAGGACCCGGTGACAATGGTGTCGGATATACGGATAAGTGAACACTTCTACGAGGTCAAGACGACCTCAGACGGTAAAAGGAAGTGACATTATAATGACGATCTGTACGCTTGCAGCTTCTTTTCTTTCCTGAAATAAAACGGCGGCCATTGTTCTCCAAGGATGATTTCACGAATGATTCGTCCGTTAAACGTGGAGCTCTGTTTCTACCGGACGTTATAGGAAACGGAAAAAGCAGATATTTCCTAGTCGGGATTTGGCAATCGACATAACTGCGATTTTCCACCCACTAAATGGGAAGATTTTCATAATGTTGTTTATTTTGTGAAATGGTAGTGACTGACTTCTTTTATAATTGAATCTGTTTTGTTTTTATATGGGAAAGAGTTGAACGAATGGTTTATCTAGAAGACATTTCAAACGATAGGGAGATTTTGAAAACTACAATAGCTCACGCAGTTTGATCAATCACTAGAGAATAAATACTATCAGCTATTTGTCAATTTCACGAACCTATTGATATAGAAGACTATTTAAACTGAGGAATTAATATAACTTTTATTGGATTATTAATCAATTGAAAATTTTAGAGAATTGCGAATTTAATACCTATAAGGACCTAGATGTTGATTCTAAACAAGTTTTTCGAAAAACTTCTTTTTATTTGCTATAAAAAGTACCCTTTACTCTACAGAAAATTATATCTTTTGGGACTTATACAAGACTTTGATTTTTCAATACATAAAATAAGGTTAGGAATTATTCCTTTGTCAAGCAGGGCTGGACCTCAAAATTGAAAATTGAAATCGAAAATTCATTATTACGAAACTCTATTCACATATCCGAAAACACATTGTATTTCAATTATTAACGAATAAAATGCTATTATTATGGTTATAATTTCAAAATAGAAATAGGCATTAATTGAAATTAGTTTCTAGTTTCCTTAATATATCTCTTTCACGTCTGTGAAATGTTCATAATCATATGATTTTTCATTGAATTTTGCTGGCAGTATTTGAATACCACATTTTAGTACAAAATAATAATCAATTTCGGAGTCGATTTCCCCAACATCATCTAAATTTAAAATCTCTTTGTTGAAAAGATAATTATCCGGAAAGGTCAAATATAGATATATTATGTGATAAGTGAATTTTACCAACCAACCATACTGGTACTTACAATTGTTTTTTTTGTAGATAAGATACACTTTCTGGTACAAATTATTTAAACTGTGCTGTCTATCACTTAAGATACAATTTTACATCACCATGTTACAAATAGATTTATTTTCTTTCACACGAAATATTGTACACTAGCTTTTTCCGAGAAAAGAACCGTGACCAACAGTTTAAGTGCCAAGAGAGCCATCCGTCATAACTTTCAATGAATCAACTTCCTTAATGTTAGTCGAGATAAAACCAGAATGACCGCGATATTCAAATTTTTAAGCTCCTTGCCTATTGTCATCTCCAAAGCTGTATAGTATATTCGAGAGACCACTCATAAGCTCCAAGTTGCCCCTATTTCAAAAGGACCCCAGCCGGCCTTCGGTCTCCGATGATAAATAAATCTTTCTGATACGGGTACAATTCAAAAATTAACAACCTTTTGAATAGTAGGTACGTGATTTTAAATTGTATTGAAATTCATTTAAGAGTTTATTGAATCAATCAAATCATCTAAATCTTAAGCACAACCTTTTTGACGAATTAATTGTTTTCTAATAACGCAAGACAACAAAAAAATAATCTAGTAGAATTTAAATACCATGCTTCCATTAGAAAATCGAATTAAAGAATGAAAATAATAATAATAACATAAGTATTTTTTATGGTATTTGCGTATATTTTATTTTAGTGACTTCACTTGTATCAATAATGTTTATTATTGAATAAATACTTTTCTTAATTTGCTAATTTTTAGTTTACCACCAGATTTGTTTTTTAGGTTAATTGAGTAAATTATGATACCAGGTAAAAAGTATTCCAGAAAACCTTAGAAGAAATGTAATAACTATTTCTGACTCAGTTAAACGAACTCATCTGGCCTATTGAGGCATTTATTTGAGAAAACATTGAATTCTACACTTCGTATGTAAAACAAGTGAATAATTGGAAATAGTAGGAAATTTGAAAACTTTGAATTTTCAGTAGGTGAAAATCTTCCCGATTGTTCAAAATATTGTATAAAAACATAGCGGAACAGTTTAAAAAATTCAGTCTAATGATGGTAGCGAATTTTAAGCAGGTTTGATAACTTTGGATGAAAATAGAGTGTACGAGGATGGTCCCAAAAATACCTGGCCCAATAAACAGAACATAAAAAAATAATGGAAAAAAATATATTTATTTTTCAAGCGATGTTCGATAAGTTCGATACCCTATTTATAATAAGCATCGTCAAGTTCCTCAAAATAGACATTAACTGCCGATATAACCTCTTCATTGTTAGAAAATCTTTAACCCTCGAGTCATTTTTCTACGCTTGGGAAAAACAGTAATCTAAGGGGACTAAATCTGGGGAACAGAATGTATGAGGTAGCAATTCAAACTTCAATTCATTAATTTTGGCTATTGCAATAATGGATGTGTGAGCTGAGGAAACAACACTTTCTTCTTAACAAAATGCGACCGTTTTCGCTTTATTTCTTCGCCGCTCCAATATTGCAATAAGTTTGTATATTACTCGTCGTTGATAGTTCTTCCTTGTTTAAGATAGTCAATGAAAAGTATCCCACGCGTATCCCAAAAAACTGATGTATGTCCTTTCCTGCAGATGGAACGATCTTATGGTTATGAAACGGCTTTATTTCTGTGAAACATTACCAAAAACTCGACGCTGTTTTTCTTCCATTGTGAGCAAATGCGGCACCCACTTGCGCACAGCTTTCTCATGTCTAAATTCTTAGTTAATATGCGATGTACTGCACTTTTCAAGATGCCTACTGAATCTACTAGCTTGCACACTTTCATTCGACGATAATCCAGTACCGCTTTGTGGAATCTAGTTCAGCTAAGCAACGTGGCATCTTTAAACATATGCTGTATAGATTGTATACGAATACAGTGGTATTTTTAAAACAACTACCGCTATCACTAGATCAGACTGGGTCTTCCGGGACCATCCTGGTAGCTTTCAAAGGTTTCTGATAAAATATCTGTATCCAAATAAAACTAAATTTTATGGGTATTGATATTACAATTTGATAAGGATCGACTAAGGGAAAATATCTTGTATTGAGTAACGGTATATAAAGACTTTTAGTAAATTACACTCCAAATCATTCACGCTTTTTTTAAAGTTGCTTGAAAACCTCAGTATATATTTCTTTTATCACAGCAAAACCTATGGTTCAAATCCTGTTAGTAATTTTATTACCTTAAAGGAGGAATATGGAACAAAGCGACTACGGAGGACATAAATGAGCATTGAATGTTCATTTGAAAACGATGAATTTTCTCATCTAACAACAAAGTAGAAAATCACAATATCCTGAGATTTTGTTGTTGCGACACTTGAGTAAGTATTGATTTCACAACAAATACCCTTCAAAAGTAGATGAACGATTAACAAATCTTAAGTTGTTTCATTTTACAAATTAAGGTTCTCTAAAAATTTATGATGGAATTGGGTGTAAAAATCAAGAGCACAAGCGATTCTTTTTGGTATTATGAGCAAACTCGTACAAAACTGCTTAACCCAAAATGATAAATCTGGAATTGTGAATCTCCAGATGTAGTTGATATATTATTAAGAAAATTCTTTAGTAGTATTGTATTTAGCACTACAATAATATCAGTGCTGCTGGATGCGACTATTGTATTTATTTATTGTATTTATCCTAAATATTATACTAAGGATTTGGCAAAAAATTATGGTAATGTCATCAACAATAATATAATTGATTATATTGAAAAATTGTCAATCACTTTCACTACGTTAATTTGACTATTTGTTGATGCGTCCCTGTATTACATAGTTCCTTGGTGATTTTAAGAAGCCTGCAAGATGTTTCACCACCCCCACCTTGCAAGTTGCAAGCAAGACCCTATAGTGATAAATAATCGGTTCTTCGTGATGTCCTTTGTGCTCCATTCGCGGCCACATTTTAAACATATGCAAATGTTCGTAAGCCTCCTGCGTTGACCGTGATCTGAAATTCTAAAGACTGCGGACGTTCTGTTGTGGACGAGAAGGACGTAAAAAGTACGTTTAAATAAATGGATCTCCTGTATTGAATTTTTTTTTTCTTTTTCTTTTCTTGGTTATTTATTTGTGAAATAAACAGAGTAAAAAAGCGGAGACGTCTATGAAAACTTGACATGTATGTTGAGCATATCACTCAGAAGAATGTGGGATTCATTGAATATTGTGAAGAGTTTATCGAACATATTTTTAGATGATATTTATGGTTAAATAACTATCATTGGAAGACCTTAATGTCTCCTATACTACTGTATAAGCAAATTAATAAGCAAAATTATGATTATAAATTCAGCAAGGAATATTAGTTTAAAATTAAACAACAAAATATCCAAATCTACCCAACAAGGCAAACAATGGCTAAACTATGGTCACCGAAAAACCGATCATGATAGAAAATTTTCCTTTGGATTATTATTTGGAAATATTCTCTTTACAATGAGACTGAAGGTGATCGATTTGTCATAAAACTACATCATCAGTGTATTGTGAATTGATATACTCATAACCCAAAATTTTATTGTATTCTTCCTATAACGTATGTATCTAATGGATGGTTAGTTCGAGCACCGATGCTCATCATACGAGCTTCATTAACAATTATGACCTCGTGATAAGAAAGGTTTAACGTGATAGAAAATTAAACAGTATTGAAGTAGTTCAAAGGATGCTGGATCAAAATAAAAAAGCCGATTGTGGATGTCAAGGAAATCAAATGACTTGATTTTTGACTACAGCTGTAAAGCTGCATTTATCTAAATAACATTTGTCCCGAAAGGAACAAAATAGTATAGCTATTAAACTACTATTTGAATATGTAATGGTTAATATTTATAAATCACTATCAGCAATTTCAAACATTCAACTCTAAAATCGCTGATTAAGTACTCACAACCAGTCGTGATAAAGACAAAGCAAAAACAAAGAAATCATTCTTGTCAGAAAAGAGACTCAAATCAAATCGCTCGACATGAATATGAGTGCAATATAACGCCAAAGATTATTTTGTAACTTTTTGAGCAAGTTTACAGCTCTGTAGAAGGTAATTTTTACTGAATACACATATCACAATATTACTTGTTACTTAATGAGATACAGGATATTTAATTGAGAAAAATAGAGATATTTGTTATTTCACATAAACCTAAAAAACGTATATAAAGAATATAAGTTGCAGTATTCATTGAACTCCATTTTTTACATAGAAAACATTCAGAGAAACCGCAGTAAAGTTACATGAATATTAGACTGAAAATGCTACATACCATTTGATTTGATTCTTTGCTCTAAAAGTATCTATATCAACATGGGTGGTACTGAGGTTTCGCGACCGTGATTTACTAGAAGTTTTTCAAAAATAGTTTATAAAATTCGTTCCTTATTACCCAGTAATCACCGATTGAAGTGAATTAAATATTTTAACTCAACGGGAAAGCAATATTTTTCGCGAAAGTTTATTTATGCTATGAGCATCATAAATGTCACAGTAAATAGTTAAACCATTATAGGCAGTCTAAGAGTAATAATCCAATCAAAACAATGAGCCTAACTCGAAGAACATGTTCCCAAGGAATCAAAATTCGTTCTGGTCACATTGAGTGTTCAAAAGTGGAATCTTTATTCAAATAAGTAGAAAACAGCAACAGTTTAATATTATTTTAATTGTCTCAGATGTGTTTATCGAAAAAATGATTGCATTTGTTGCGATAATAGTTCTGTTTTATCACGACTACACGTTTGACCGTTCGTCTAATATTCTTTCTGAAAAATTAGCGAAACTGCGGAACGATTTATTCCCTCATCCGCCATTCACTTCAGCTGGCTCACTTCGATTACCTTCTGTTTCCAAACTTTATAAAATAAATTGGTGGAAACAATTACAGAACTTCTGGCAGTGACAAAGGAAATATTGTTTTATGGTTTAAAAAAGCTTTTACATTACATTGTAATGTTATCTATCGTCAACCCTCCCAAACGTATATAGATATATACACTTTTTTTGCAAAAAAGATTAGGATATCTAGATCAAATGATCAAACTGTGGCGTAAAATTTGTAGTTGACTAATTCGTAAGGCGTATGAGAAATACCTTCGAAAAGATCTCAGATGAGGAATTTTTGTTTTTTACAATTTTGGTGAACGCGCTGGGAAGTTGGAGCACTATGATTTACTATATTTTGTTTGCGTTGATTTTAGAATTAGTGTAAAAAGTGAAGAAAAATAAGAAACCAATAGTTAGGAAACAGGCAATAGCTTCATCCGTCATGACGGTAGCACTCTAGGAAAAACTAACTTATAACAAATTTCTTATTTGATTTTTCGAAGTGTATTAGTGAAATGTCGTTTTATGCTCAAATTGATTTAGTGTGTTACTTACTAAATACCGCATAATAAGAATTGCATCGTTATCACTTGCTACAAAAAAACTATAATAGAAAAATATATTACCGCAACAACACATAAGATTTTTTCCTTAATATGTTACGTTTCTGATTAAAGCAAAACTTTAGTTTCAATGCAAATAAACAATTTCCACGGGGCGCTGACAAATAAAAACGTGTAAGCAGAATGGAGACGGGATGGCTAAAGATAGAGTGACGTTTTCCACTTTCAGTACACCTCCAAAAAAGTGAAGAAATGAACCACTCTATCCCAAAAGAGTTGACTTAAAAATTACAGGATGATGTGAAGAAGAAAATACTTTCAAGAAAATCTAAGTATCCATTCAATAACTGTGAGTATTTGAAACAACAGTAATAATAATTCTCTTACACCAATTTTTCACAATTTTAGTCTTTTTCCCTTTCTATGAATTTTCTCAATTTTTTTTATACCACTTTATTTGGTCTGAACATTTCTCACTTCGTCTCTACCTTTGTTATACAATGCAGTTTCCCCCCTGTATCAATTCTTCTGTCTGAAATGTATGCCCATACCGATTCATCCATTACTGGTTTATTTTTTCTGGTTGTTGCGTTTTTCAGCTTTTATGTCTCCTTTCCACACCTTAAACCACCTTTCTGTATCCAGTTATTTTAATCTGGAGTTAAAATTTCTTCTTCAGGTTCTTAACTATACGTTTCATTATTACGTCTAAAATTATCCCTTGCTTTCTCTTGTAATGTGTAATACAGCTGTAGAAATCTTATTTGTTCTCTAGTATTGACCATGAATATGAACAACTGTTCATCCTTTTTATTTTTGTGTTTCTTATTAATCCCTCATCATCATTTGTAGAAAGTTATACAAGTCAATCAAGGAACAATTTTTGATAGATGAATCATGACAATATTAGAGACAATATTAAACCATAAAATATAAATTTTCTAAATTGAAAACACCCTTTTGATTTGCGTAATTAGTTTACTACAAGAATGCATTACTTACCATTGGTTCCAAAATAGAGAGTAGCAATACCAGGAAATTAGAATATACGACTCAAACGCATTAAATCGGAAGACAATTGAGAAGAAAATATGGTCTTTCAAAAAAGTATTGTCCATTTTACGAATTACATAATCTTTTGTCTTTTGATCCCTGTGGAGTCACACATGTTCTGAAGAGATGACCGTCAATATCAACCCCCATATGAATAAAGAATTTTAAAATTTTTTATCACGCTTCACCGGTTCTATTAGATAAAACTTACAGAGGGTAGTGAATGGCAAGGGTTAAGTAGACGTTGCTTTTGACACATGGTACATATGCTCTAAAACATTTCTGAATGAATATGGTTTCAGAGTATCTAAATAAAGGAACAGGTTACTGTTTTCAATTCACTGACTTCAATACAGAAATAAATTTTAGATAAACAAATTGGTACATGTTCATTAATATTTACTCCAATTCGAGCCAGTAGACTTATTTTATTGTCGATGTTTTTTGCACTCATACATGTATGTTGGTATGAACAGTAACAAGTTTGGACCAGTTTCAACTTCATGGTCTGCTACCACAGCGAGAGATCGTATTCGCGGGGAATATCAAAAACAGTTTAAGTTAAATATCGTATTGATATTAACTTGAAGCTAAAAAATAGAAGCTGACTAAATATTAGAATCTTTCAAGAAGTTGCCAATATGGTCGATTTAAAAGTGGTACGTACAGGGTTGGATTCAGAAATAGGTCTCAAAGTTAATTACAAATGATCCCCAAATTTATTACATTGCCATAAAGGAACATTTGAAACATTAAGATGATAAAGATTCCGATATAACATCTCATATTTCTAAACGTTGAAGTTGAAGAATATGAATACATTGGTTTAATATTAGACTTCACCTTGGACATAACATACGGTGTTCAAAGAAATCTCAATACTCAAATATTTTGCCAGTAATGGCATTTCAATCTATACATCTAACGAAATCGTCAAAGCAGTTCTATATGTACGTTTCTAATTGAAGAAGAGTTAAATATATCTGGCGTATATTTCTGCAATCAAGTTTATACCAAATAACTTATTCATTTAGTGGAGTATGGGCATTATCTTAATTTAGTGAGCTGTTGTACTGTACTGAATATATTTCATTCTTGGAAGTACTGTAGTCGCTTTTCAATTTTCTAACATTCCAAAGTACAGTGAAAAATTTTCAATAGGACTCAAGGGACATTATCAAAGTTTTTGCATTATTCCAGTCCCAGTCCTAAGAATTGATTTAGTCCCAACCAGAAACAAAGTGTAGGGGAAAATGCTCTTCTTTACCATTCATCGTTTTAGAAACTACTCAATATTTTCCAATTTATGAGATATCATAAGACTTGATCAACATCGAAAGCTGACTCAAGAAACACCTCATGATCATATTCTTACTGAACATTCTGTTCACATTATCACAGTCACAATTACACTGTCTACGTGTTTCGTTAACCAAGTTATCGTCTTCAGAGACTTAAGTTAAACTATTCTCGTGATCAGACAATGCAATTGTGAGTGTTGGTGTAGTAGTAGTGTAAATAGTGTGTTCAGTACCTCTTGGTAACATAACAAATACATTCGTTCTGAGAAATATAGAAAGAAGTTTTATAAAGTGATTATTGACGGAAATTGTCTCACAACTCTTATGTAAGTAGAAGCTGTAAGTCCTAATTTTGTATCAAGATTTTTCCGTGAATATTTTTATTAAAAGCTCCCCTATAGCCTTATTACACTTCGAAAGGTTTTTTTACGATTCAAAAAAAGATTAAAAAGGCTTATAATTTTTGAAAAATCAATGATTTATTATCATGTTTCAATATTTACATATTTTTTTATTTGAATAGTATTTTATGCATAATTGTATACATATACATATGTGTGAAATAACATTAAATCGGACGTGTTCATTTCAACATCTCTTTGATCTGAGTAAGTGAAAAATACTTTCTCAAAATCTACTTTACGAAATTCTGCCGAAATCCTACAGGTCCAGCAACGCGTAGTATCTAAATAAAATGTGTATTAGGGATTTAAAAATAAAAATTAGTAAACTCAGATCAAAGAACAGTCGGAAAATCCTTATATATTCAACACCAATGGATATGTACCATATCGTTCAA
Source organism: Diorhabda carinulata (assembly GCF_026250575.1). Taxonomy (NCBI): domain Eukaryota; kingdom Metazoa; phylum Arthropoda; class Insecta; order Coleoptera; family Chrysomelidae; genus Diorhabda; species Diorhabda carinulata. The sequence goes on along the minus strand of NC_079464.1, from coordinate 9,618,142 downwards.
ACAGGCGATTGAATATTCGTGAGTTTAATGAAGAATTTGAATTCTTGAGCTATGGCTAAGCATTCTAATACATTAGTTGTGCCAACTTCTTTACTTTTGACTGATCGTTTTGATTTCTATAGAATTACATCATGCAGATTCGGAATTTATAACGAAAACTGTATCGGGAGTTGAAACAATCTACTGTGGATGGTAGATGGATATGAAAAATAAAAGGATTAACAGACCAGATAAAGGCTATTCCGAAAGAAGTATTTTAGAAAAACTTCCAATGAAGGATTCTTTGATGAGATAGGTGCATTGCTAACCAAAGAAAAAACTTTGAAGAATATCGATTGAAGAGTTACCTTACCTTTTTTATTTTTCTTTCAATAAAATATTTCTGATTATAGGTACCCAGTGAAGATTTGCCTATACTTGATAAATATAAAAACAGAGAGCTTATCTAAAAAACGTAGTACCTAAAGACATGATAAATTACTCACAATTGTTCATAAAACAATCGACAGATGTCGAAATAAGAAGTTATTTTTTGTTCCGCAACAAAACGAATTCTCCTCACTACTACTTAAGACTTCCGATAAAAAAAAAACTTGTTTTATTAAAGCACGCGATAGTCGCGTAGTTAGTTACCTCCGGGCGACAAAAAAATGATAATGCATCACATTAAACTGATTAATAGGTCAGGAAGGGTCTTCGTTTTCAGGTATCGGCTTTATATTTCAGCCGAACGCAATACCGGTTTTTAATGTTTTATAATCTGTGCATCTCGTTTGGTCGCGCGCGAGCTGATCCTCTTTTTTTGTTATTTGGCTCGTGGACAAGATAGCTGAAGGGTTGATTTTGAATAATTAATTATCAAGGGGTACACGTCATCCCTATTTTCAGATTACTATTTGTTAATGTTCAAAATTAGTACCAATTATACCGGACAATGTGTTATGTATACCTTGCCTATCAAAGACTAATTGATACAAAAACTTGAATGTTATCAGTTGTAATTTTCCAAGCAACTGAAATCAACGGATTTGACAAATAAATGATCGAGAATAATTGAACAATGTATAAAATAAACGAGTGAAGATGATGAAAACGACCAAAATCTATCTAATCAATAAAGGTTTAATAAACTATATGAAAACTAGAAGGAAATAAAAAACTGATGTTATATCAAGGTCGGTATACTAAAGTATATATTTATGTGTATATGTGAAATAACTGAAAGGTTATAGTCAATTTAAAATAATTACAAACAAAAACTCGATAAGGTAAGTCAAAATAACTCAACTGGTAAAAATTGCGTTTAAGCTTCACTAATTGAATCGACCCTGAGAATGATAGAAACCAAATTAAGCCCAATAGGAATTAGTGAAAATAACTAATATTATCAAAAATAACTCCTTATAAATTACAAGAACTGAAAAATAGAATAATCTTGCAAGAATTGGGACCGATTGATAACATATAAAATGAACAAAACCATCTTAGAATTTAGAAAATATAACAGTATGATATCAACAGGAATGGATTCAAAACGATTGAGGTGAACAAAAAATAACTAAAATACATTTGAATGATTGATTCAGAACCAGTGTAAACTATTATTTAGGAGAAAAGCAAAAGATGGCTGATTACTGTAAAAATTTTTCAAGAGATTGATGTTCAGATTTTTGGGGAAGGTAATAATGTTAGATAATTTATGTCATAAAAATCTCCAATTCCAACTGATACACCTCCGAATTTTGCAAAAAAACAAACTTAACTATGTACTTAACAGCCATAATATATGAAAATCATCTTAAATTAGAATTCAAAGACAAAAGAAGGGAACTGAAATATCAGAAATTTTTTGAGGAATCATATAAAGAAAGCTCAAAGAGCTGAATAACATCTAAGAGCTACATCATATAAAACTAAAAGTAAAGACGATTCAGAAAGAAGAAAAGGTGAAATCGAGTAAGCAATATAAACCAGACTATTAACAAAAATAGCCGAAATCCATGGATCAGCAAAATAGGGAAAAAATTTTACTAAAAACTACTGAAATTCGTAATAACTAGATGAACCCAAGTCGATTATCTTGAAATAACAAGAAACTAGTGGGATGATTGAGTGCAATCAAAGAAATTATTGTTAAGCAATTGATAAACAAAGATAAGAATTTGAAGACAGCCATAACAAAGGACAAAATCAACTGAAAATGCATGTAAAGCCAACTGAAAATAACAAAAAGAGAGAAAGGAACAAATGTAAATGTAAATGAGTTCGAGGTATCTAGAAGTACTTGAAAAAACAATAAAACAAGAAGTAGCCAAAATATAGATGAAACAGAACAAAAAAGAAGAAATAATTTAAAATAAACAACAATCAGAATACAAATGAAACTGACAGGATTTGAGAAAATATTGACAAATTGAACTACTTGAAATTACTATTTATCCATAAATACCAAAAAGAAAACAATATACATAAAAATATACCCAAAGAGTACCACTAAACTAAGTCGTGCGTGCAAAGCTATAGGAGCGGCTTTCGAAGACTGCTCACTTCACTGTCCCGAGAAGAATGAATTTCTCTTCGATTCAAAACGTCTCGACTAGTTTTGTGTAATGTGTTGGTTTTTCCTAAAACGTGTACTAGGTATATCGGAGGGGATTGCGTTAATCATATGCTATCAGGACATTAAGAAGGTTATAAAAGAAAGATGACTTGAAATTACAAAAAAAAAGGTTACTTGGAATTTCCTGGGTCAGGTATCGGTCACCACAATATTAGCGAAAACAGAGGACAATACAGATATTGTCTGCATCACTTCAAATTATCTATAAAATAACACTGACTGTTTAGACCAAAATTTACTCCACCTCATCCAAGTCAAATATGAATATACCTATAAATTTCAGTTTTCAAATTATTGCAAAAATGTCCGAACTTCATATTACCTGTAAATCTTACGAAGTAACGGTTTCCACAAATTGCGGATTTAGCGTCTTAGAACATTTTCAAATTATCACTAAATTGGTCGAACGCATCAATTCAATCAAGGATTTATGTTAAAAATATCGATACCCATGCGTGGGTTATAAATATGGAAATAGATAAACAACTGATGTGTTAAATACGACTAACGGTTCTGGTAATTGAAAATTTGAACCTTCAATTACGTGAAACCTTTGCCCTGAACGTGTTTAATAACATATTACATAAGGCTTGGGTAAATAGAAACTCGTTTCTTGCTTATTTCAGAAACTAGTAAACATTAATTTAAGAAAATTTGAATTCCGATTAAGAACAAATTTATTTCAAATTGCGAAAGCTGATATAAACTATGAGAATATATAGATCGATGATATAAAAATCAATAACAACGATATGCAATATGACATAGTTGACTAATGGGGGGTCTACTCGTTTCGATAAATCGGAGCTGAACATCGATGTATTTCTATGTATCGGGTGGAAACATAGATATTTTGTACGCATTGAGTACTTTTTTAGTGTTCCGTAATAAAAGGGTGGAAACGGAACCCCCTTACTAAATTTTCACTATCCGCCTGTCATCAGGTTACATATCTTGAACCGACATCTTTAGACAGAGGAAATTTTCTGATTATGTATTTCTATAATAACATATATTAAGAAATAGAATTCACTGGACACATATTATTATAATTAAAAATTATTATATTGTCAGTCCACTATCAAATAATGAACTATATATATATATAATAAAAAAATAACCGAGAAAAAAGATTTTAGATAAAGTTTTAGTGGTAAAACTTTTTATGAAATTAATTATTATAATCGATTCGATATATTCCTCCTAAAAACTTTAAAAACATTGATACATCGAATGTGTCGGAGCATTTGAAAACATCGGATCGATTCTATATCGTATTGTAAACATTGATATTTTTAATACATCGATGTACTCGTATATCGAATATCCTTGAATGGGAGGCAGATAGACTCAATCCCGAATTAATTTATTTGAAAAATAGATATCGCAACCACTCAATGTTGTAGTCCAAAAGTTGCTAAAGAAACACACACACAAATAATTTGACAAATAAAATTAACCTGATTACAATAAAATTAAAAAATTGAAGCAGATTATCTTCATATCCTTTACAATTTTACTGCCGATAATCAAAGTATTGTGAAAAAAATACTAAAAACTATTCCTGATAAATATATTGCAGCAAAACAGTTATTCAAAAAAGGTCTTGTTAAGAGAAAATAATCGGTTTCCTACTCCAATGTTCGTGATCATATTTGAAGATGTTTTCGGCTGTTCATCTAGACCAGAAAAGTCTAGTTCGACACAAAGGGTCACAATCAATTTCACAAACCTACTAATTGTGCTACGTTTAAGGAAGGATAAGAGTGCACTAGCTCGTGTATAATGCAGGACTCAGAAAATTATTGACTTTGTAAATCAATAGGCGTAATGAGTTCGAGCAAAATAGTATTGAGTAGCAAAAAATCTGAATCCCAGATAGCACCAATTTAAGATATATATTATATATAATTTGAAGCAATTCATCAATCTCTCAGTTCTGCTCTGAAAGGAAAACAATCAATAAATCGGTTACATCTGCACACTATTTTTATTATCTGCTGACTATCAATAGACAAAATAAATAGAATTTATTTCCAAATCTTTTAGTAGTGCCAAAGTAGCCCTATAAATAGAAATGAAATTTAATATATTCGAATAGAGTGAAAAATTGTTATGAATGTTCGAAATAACATTCTCATCGACTTTCTAATTTCTTCCAGGTCAAAGTTTCGTTTTCAAGCAAAACAAAAAAGTTCAAAATTAGCTCAAACAGAAAATGTAGAGCATTTAGTCAATCAAAGGAATCAATTAAGTAATTTCATTCTCAGAGCCACCTTCAAAAAGACATGATTCTAAACATTGAGAAACTATAGCCTTCATAATATATATGAATAGGCCACGTGTACACACCACTAGAACAACTGAGAATATTTTGCTATTAGTTGAAACACTAGGTAGTGTAAAAACATATTAATATAAGTTTGCAACTTTTGGAATTGTTATGCCTCAAATACAGAGGATGTTATCACAAAAGTATTCAGTTTTATACGTAATTATTATATTTACACGTTTAACCTGACATGATCGAATTTACCGTTTTACTGGAAACCCATAAAGCTTATTTCTGTGGTATCTTTTTGTCTTAAATAGATTTTTTTCCAGCCATTAATTTATAATGTTGTTCAACTCAATTCATACCAACTTCTTACTTCATGCGAATCTTTGTTCCTTGTTGTTCAAATTTACATACGTGCTGGATTTTTTAAAAGAAAAAGCTTCGAATTCAAAATAACAATTGGGAAGTAAGAAGTTATTACATAAATTGACCTTTCATCCATTGCGAATGTTAGCCACTCTTTCGGATTTTTTGGATTCGTTATTCATGATTAATTACTCCGCTTTCCGTCACTATACTTCTACAATCTTCTCTATCCTTACAGTTTCTCACCCCACCGCTACAATACCCTACATTACTTGTTGTTCATCGCTTGTTTTATGTCGATATCTTGGCCGTCTCATGGCTGGTTTCCGAATCTATTATCTTCAGTATCCAGGCTTTCGGACCTCTTTCGTATATGTCATAATCATTTAAACTATTGGATCCTATTATTCATTAACTTTCTTCATCGGCCTTGACTACTACCAGTATCTTCCTTAAGCTCTTCCTCTCCAATATTCGAAGATCGTCTCTGTCCTCCCTTATATATGTAGTGACTGATCCAGTTCCTGATCAGTATATTCTCAACTTTGTATTCGTGCTCAGTTATTCACTCCTCAGAGACTCTACTTAGTACTATTTGCTACTCTGATATTTATTACTCAACTTATAAATTTGATGTCTAACAAAGTTGATTCACAGCGACAAGTTGATTGAAAAAGAATAGGAAATATTGGCATTTGTGAGTAAAATTATCGATTATAAAAGAAATGACCAGGAATTCTCCATAATAATCTTATTTGTGTGTCACTCAGTAAACAAAATACACAAGAATTTTACTAAGAGGTTCAAAAATTTCTCAATGGAAAATTAATCTAAACAGTATCATAGCCATGGATGATGCTAATGAATTTCAGTTTAGAGTTTCCTAGCATGAATTGAAACGATACTTTAGTCCACAATCCTGTTGTCTAAGCTTATCAATTTTTTAAACGGAAAGCTGGAAATTTTCCACATATTGATCAAAATTCTATAAAATTAGAGTCTCAAAAAAAGTATACTTCGAAATAACGCTATCTTATAACCTTAAATTACGCTATAACCAAGTTCGTACAACCAGAGAGAAAGAGATAATTTTCCTAAATTTAGATCACAAAATCTATCGTTAATTAACAACCTAAACCTGAGTCAAGATAATATACCTAAGTAACAGAATAATCCTAATATTTATAGTAATAATAGAATCGCTACAAATGTTTTCCTCGGAAATTTTGTTTCAAAAATAATGGAAATTTTTGAAAAAATGACAAAAATACTCATACTCATATGTAACATTGTATGTTCATTTTGGAATTGTTTGCAATCATGGATGCATTTCACAGTATTCCTCATGAGATCTAAAGGCCTAATTTGCGAGGTAATAAACAATCAAGTGCATTGAAATATTTGATGAATTACTTACCACTATGCGTTGTATTAGATTCAGCATCAGCTACTTCTATCCTGGACCTTTTACAACTATTATCTTCAGAAGAGGTGGTATTATCCATTTTTTCTTGTTTAATAAGAGGTTTTATATCTTCCTCAGGACTTGAACTAGTCAACGGTGAGGGAGCTCTCCGTTTCGGCGTAGATGAAGCAGCTCCATCGACGCATAGATCACCAGGTGCTGGAAGTCTTGGAGAGGCAGGTGGAGGTGTATGGATCCGATTTCCTGTTGCTTTTTTACCTGAATATAGATGAAGAAATGGATAATAAAACGATTCAACTCATTTTTCAATTCAATTATGAACTCATCCGAGATATAGCATTGGTATAAGATTTAAAAAATTCATATTCTGTTCATTTATTTGTTTTGGTACATCAATAGAGTCAAAAGGATATGTGAACTGAAAAGCCTAACAGAAGATGATTAACTATATGTTCTATCTAACAAATAATGAATGGAATTGAAGTTTCAAAATATATACGGCAGGAATCAAGGGGCATTTTTACCCTATGTATCGATATCTTAGCTTTTTAAAAGCTTTGGATAAGTGTCCAAATAATAACAAGCTTCAAAGGATAACTGATTAACACTTCGAGATTTTCAAAATAATTTCTAATTTAATTATGATGATGACACATATTCTCAGAACAGGTGGGATTTTTTTACCTCATTAATCCGACGTTTCATTTAGAGCAAATGTTCACTGTATCCTATCCAATCGCTCTTTAAAAATAATTTAGTCTCGCATACAGTATATTCCCAGAGACTGACAATAAAGCAGTTAGTTCTGCCCCAGTAACACAACATTTATGTCAATATTGATATAAACCTAAGAAAAAATTTTCCTATTCCCCTTTCGGCTGCTAACAACGGTTTACCAACAACTTTCCGAAAATCCAAATTCCAGCCTAATCTTTCCAATAGTTGTTGTTAATGGTTTCCTGCGACTTCTATCATTCTATCTACTCTGCCTTGCCTAACAATGCTTCGTTCAAGCCAAACATTTTTTTCATTGAATTCCCAATTTCACTTATAACAGCAACAAGCAAACACATGCATGCGGATACAATCCCCGTCCTAAAAAACATCCAAACCTCAACCCTCCGGAGGTAATATCCCTGTACCAAAGCTTTCCATAACAAAACCAGATCTCAAATTCAATTTTCCTTATTTCACCAAATATAAAAAACTGACGATTTTATCTATTTTTATTTATTTATCTATTAGGTTGATGTAATTCATTGTGTACCTTATACCAAAATTAAATAAGAGGAAAGAAACTAATGATGCTAATATCAAAAAACTATCACTACTCTACATATACAAACAAATAATACAAACTCACCGGATATAGGTGCTGATATGCTTGGTCTCCTGGTATTAATACTAGATAATGGTAAATTTGCATCGTCCCCATCTCTTTCTTTTTCGTTGCTGGTAAAACATTGACCGAAATTCTCTTTGTTGCAGGATGTAACTTTGTGCTGGATGAACCGGACGATGTCTGAGAGGGCGAACGGTTTTTGACAAATACCGCAAGTTAGAATGTCTTGATGTGGATCCCCTTCTACTCCATCTGCATCTGCTAACACAAAAAAAATTACAAGTAAAGCTTGCAATTTGTACACAATTCACTGATTGTAAAAATAATTAAATATAAAATAAACTCATAGTCTGTTAATTTGGTTGATTCTTAAGTTTTCTAACGTGCGCTAACATCAGATATTTTAGTAATGAGGATAAAAATTATGAAAGTTGGTGTGAATAGAGAAAGGAAAAAATGGAGCAAGAATTGGGTAGAGGTATTTTCTCACTAGCTATGACTTAAACAAGTGAAGAGTATATATTTACGTTTGCCTGGTAAGTACTCGGTTTGAAGAATCGGACTATAAGAAGTGGATTATAATTTAAGTTATATCACGATAAAATTGTATTTTAACTTCAAGTTTTACTATTTTAACTTGCTTTTTATATATATTAAAAATGGTCCAGAAGCTCAATTATAGATATGCATTACTGGAATCGAAAAAATCAGTTTAAATGGACTATGAGATTGAACAAATCATCCGGAGCTGAGCACAATTGAAAAATTATGGACACTAGAAATGTCTGCTATAAACTTGTACATGTACGATAGGAAACAGATAAAAAATTTCAATAAACCAGAATTATAACCTGGTAAAAAGCGTCCATGTAAAGAAAACTGTGGGAGAATATTTTGGGAGGGAGTACAAGAGTTGCAAGAATCAATAATTGTTCGGGAACAATTTTATAGTAAGTGCGGTATTAATAGAAATGTTTACTCATATCAATATTCAATTCAAAAAGTGTCTATCTATTCTATCAATCGAGTAGTTTATTTAATGTTTATGGTAGTGATAAGCAAGAAGGGTGTGAGTTTTACGCTTTTGGTCTTGATCTTGAAGAAAAAAATAGACAAACGCCTAGATCAGCTTTAGGTAGGCTTAACCAAGACCTGGTATTGCAAGAATTACTCAAAACCAAAACCGAGCATGTAAGATTTTTTCGAACTTCCGGTTTTTTTTCGCAAATTTCAATTTTTCAAATATAGCTCTCAATTGTATGGTCGCAATTGTTTAATCGAAAAGAAAAGGAAGATTATGCTTCAAAAATTGATAAAGAGTTCATATTTTGTAAATACATAGAATGTGTCATTATCAAATAGACAAATTCAAAAAAACTTGTAATGTTTATCCAGGATTACTCAATGAACATTTCAAAATTTATCGTGCAAACTTCATCCTTAATTCACTCCCAATCACTTGAAAAAATGTTCGAAATATTGTCTCCAATAAAAATCTACGAAGAAAGTAGAAGACTTACAGAAGTCTTTGTGCAAAACTAAGATCAATACTGGATTCTGTAAGACCAAAACGAAAAGGACTTATTACATTGATACACCAAGACCAGGTTAGCCTACGTCTGGGTCTAACATTCACTCACTATTTTTTGGTTTTCGGTTTAATAATTTTTTGTCGATACATAACCAACAGATTACAGGCCGTAAAAATCTTTCTAAGCTGATTACTAATTTGTTCATTTCTCTTCTTTAAGTTAACCCGATATAATTTATATAAACTCAAATTATAGTATAAGAAGAAGAAGAACAGGAAGAAATTATAATAAAGGGATAAAATGTTTTGTTCCGACAGTTTTGTTCTAAATATAGACACACCGTGTAAAAATCGTGGAAATCACATCCCCGTAGCAAGCAGCAATTAAAAATATGAATTGAAAAACGCCGCGCCGTAGTTCAATGGCTAATGGTGAAAGGGTCTTTTATTAGGGGGTGAGGGGTGGGGAAGGGTTTTGTCACAGTGCTTGTTGAGTGTCATTAGGACACCCGGTGGTGGCAGAGGGTGGATGAAACCCTTAATGCTTCGCAGCTGTTTTCTGAAATCGATATCGCTAAGATGCAAAATTATGTAGACGAAAGCACGTTTTACGCAAAAAATGATGGATTGTAATACAGTGATTATACAATAGAAACGGACATGATTTCATTCCCAATCATTTCTGAATAAATTCAACGTTTTATAATTTTTATTTCTTACCACAACGGGTTTTATCCTAATGTAAATTACGTTATCATGTATTCTAAGAAAGTCCGAAGGGATATTTCATACATTTCCATCCAACCGAAACGTAATTCTTCTCACCCCTTGCTGACCACACCCTTATTGACCAATGGTCTGCGCAAGGTACACGCACGGAGACCTATCATTGGTCACTACCGGACAATCGCTATTTATCCTTTTCACTATCCTTCAAATGCTGAAATAACGACGCAGACGGTCAATTCTTAAGGACGTCTCCCCTTTCAAATTGTAGTCGAGGGTCAGAAAAAGGATGTTTTGTTAGTCTACCAATCGTAACTTTCACTTATTCAGCAATTCAAATCATTTATAAAATGTATTGAAGTAATTTTTACACTTCTGCATAAATCAAATAAGTATAAGTGAATGTTGACTTTTTTATAATAACACATCAGTTCAAGAAATATAGTCATAGATAGTTTAAATTATCTGAAAGAAAATAAAGAAAGAATATTGATTTGGTTGTACAGTTTTTATACTATATAGCACATGAAAAATGTTACCAGAATGGTAACTGGTTTTATTATTATATATTCTTGAATCTCATGCTCAAAATATTCTTAAGTACAGTTTTAAAGCAAAAAATGCAGCAAGTCAGTCATTGCATTTGCCATTCTCGAAAGTTTGCTGGAAAATAATCAACTACTTTTCGATCTTCATTGAGTAGCCACCGAAACATTAAAAAAAGTATAGCAAAAAAATTGATCTAAATCTAGAATAGAATTATTCTGAGAGATATTATGAACGTGTGTTTATTATGAATATCTCCAACAGATCTTTCCAACTTTTAGGTACGTATATAGTAAACTATCCACAAGATAATCTATAACAAACCAATGAAAATAAGTAGTTGGAGATATATGTATAGATGCATAATAAATTTTGTAGAATCATTGTGAAATCAAGACACTTTTAAAGTCAGAATTTATCATTTCAATTTTAAACCTACTTTTTCGTAGACACCTAATTTATTTGCAGAGCTGTTCCACACAAAACACCCCTCATTAATATGTATTAAAAGGAAAGCGAATCGAAGAATCAATCATCAATGCTATCTGTCTCCAATAAAAGTCCAATAGACTAAATTGTGATACATATATATCTACCAAGAAAATAGCCAATTTGATATCTATCGAACTGCAATTTTCGGATTGTTCGGAAAGTTATGAATTTGATGCCTACAAGATAAATTTTCTATCAATAATTCAACGATATTCACTATTGGTCAATAGGGATCATTTCATAACATTGAAACATATACAGTGTGTTTATACATTTATTTGTTTGTGATAATTTGTCTTGATTTTTGACTTTTTTTCTATTAGAATTATTTTCAAATATATATCGGATGGATGAACAGTTATAACAAAATGTAACAATACACTATTAGTAATTGGTGGTATTTTTTTTTGGACAAAACAAAAAACAAAAAATAGGTAAAAGAAAACAAATTATAATCAACATCTAAAGAGTGACAAATCACGGTAGCTTTCATAGCTGCGGATTAACTGTCTACTAAGTAACTTGTACCTGACAATTTGCTATTTCCTAGCTTTGAGACTTTACTATGTACAAAACATATCAAAGAAATCTACGGTCTACCGTAATGAAAAAACAAATTGCTGTCTCCACGATTGTTCTAAACTACTCTCATAAGTTTTCTCACATCTCTCAGAGTATAAGTTTACACCCCATTCGAGGAAATTTTTATTATTTCAAAAGACAGTTGCCATAATGTTTTCATTGATAACACAGTTTGTAAGAATTTTTATTCACGTTTGGAAGAATTTCGGTACCAACGCTGCATGTAACTTATTTAACTTGACTTACTTGGGCGCGATTACCTTGAGGAGACTTCCGGTCGCTTACATGAAATCACTCCAATCAATTTTATTTTCTACCGTTTCTTTCCATGTCGCCAAGAACTAGGTCATTGCTAATTTGATCCTCCTTATGTCTTTCAGAGGAGTGCCTATACTCGTTAAGATTCTAAGCTCGTCAAGCCATAATATTACCATACATTCTATGTCTTTTTATACTCGTTTGGCTTTTAGATCGGTCATTATGTCTAGGACATCGTAAAGTTAGTGTATTTCATCGTTAGGTAGGCTTCTCTATATTCCGTTCTACAGAATCGCCAAATCGTCTTGTGTTCAGAAGCTGTTTTTTGGTTGAGACCAAGCATCATCATATAGCACCAACGGTTTGATGATAATTTTTTCTTTGTGATCAAAGGTAGTAGGTATAATGAGAACAAGGAATGGAGCAAACCTTCATTACCAGTTAGTATTCATTAATGAATCACCATGTATTTTAACAATGCGGTACTATTCGCATATTCCATGAGTAATTTTAGGATCTGCTTTGCACGAAATTTGAGTTAATCTAGCTTTTGATTCATACTATCAGCCGCCAAAATGAAAATATTGAAGCAGCTTCCGTCATAGTAAAAAAGTAATATTCACAAATCCTCTCAATTAATTTAGCGAAATTTCTCTTCACAGTTTTACATTCGTTCGAACATTTCGAATATGAATATCAAAAAAAACGGATACCGAAGGAATATTTCTGCTATGACGATACACGAGATCAGAACGCGTCTATTTGCACGAAACGTCCCTGTGTTTCTGGTCAATCTTCGTATATATATCTGCATCATGATTTTATATATTTTTTTACATAACGAAAGATCGAATCATGTACGAAGAGAATAGTGCAGATACAGTTTTCTTGGAATACCGTGTCAATCGAGCTTTATAAAAAAATATAACAATTCAAAATCATTTTCGTATTGGCAAAATATGGTGCGATTTTTTTCACACATATGATTTCAAAACATTTGTGTAGTTTCTTTGGATGAATGGAAGAATTTAATATCAAAATTAGGAAAACATTATTTAAAAAAGCAATCGAAAGAGAATAAAAATGAATGTGTAGTTCTGTAGAAAAAATTCTTAAACCTGAACATGAAAATTAAATACCAGGAGTAAATGTAGGAAGTTATCAGATTTCATCTATTGAAGTTAAAACTTTGTGATATCATTGAAGTAAGATTTTTATGCTTAAGACCAATATCATGGCTAATACACGTATATACGTCTTGGTATTACTTTCGCTGATCATTGTACGTCATCGTGTGAAAACCATACACTGGCGTCAATATTATCAGCAATTTTTATGAAGAGCTGAGTTAAATCAAGAATAAATGTATTTTGTAGTCATGGCGTATATTGTAGTTTTCTTTATATGGAACAAATGAACTAATTTTTCCTTTGGATAGACAAAATATTAAAATATAACACATCTCCTGTGTTATTGCCCACCCTACAAGTGAACAAAACAAGATATTTTCAATTAATTTTTCAGTCAAATGTTATTTATCTTTATCTACAATAGCATTGTCTACACAGTCGGCTTTTTATATTCAAATATTGCATTAAATTATGAAATACTCAATCTGGTGTTTGCCACAATTTGCTAAAAATTCTCAGTTTCATTTTTTCGTGCGTAGATGCTTCCTAACTTTTAGAACGTTTCGTTTCAAATTCCACCAAAAACCTTCAACTGGCCTTAGTTGAAGAACATTAGGAAAATTCCTTGACTTCTTTTGCATAATGACTGGTTGCCATATCTGGCAGAAACACAAAACAGGGCAGATATATGCTGAAGAAACACCACGAGAAGGTCAACTATACCAACACTTTCGAGTTCAACTTTTTGTATCTTCTGAGAAACACTTCTAAATTCACTTACTCGCCTTTCTGACAATAATATTCTCATTATTCGTCGTTTCTCTCCCGTCATAAGTAAAATATGACTCCTCGTCGATAATAATTTCCAAACCTTTACTTGCCGAAAACTCGTTGTCTATGAGACTTCTAAGTTTTGATTTTTGTTCCATTTGCAGAATATTTGGGTGCCGATTTTCTTGATTTATAAATTACATTCTGTTACTGCAACAATTTAGTTGCTTACATAATTCTTATTTATTTCAAATTTTCTTCCTCTCAATTTTCTGCGTGATCCATATTTTCTTTCTTTGTCTGCCTATTTCGATTCTTACAAAGTGATTAACCGTAAATGATTTCTTCAGATTTTGTTCATAAAAATTGGAAATTATTCTACGTCGGCTATTTTCTTCTAGATTTTATAAATTACTATAAACAATTTATAACATTCATCAGTCATCTCATACTTTATTTGCTAAGCTGTCTAAGAATGTACGGATTTTTTGATACCCCTATTTGTTTTGTTGATGCTATCCATAAAATTGAATCAATTGAAGATTACGTTCAATTCTTGGAGGTAAATCATACCAATATGTCAAGAAACATTGATTTCGCAAATGTATCAAAATATTTTTCGTACAAACTTAACAATAACATAGACAGTAAAAACATTCATATTATTTGGTTTTTTTGTACATGTATAAGGCAAGTCAACAACATATTCAAAATTGGGTAGAGATCATTTATAAAGGGGCAAAATCGACTATAACTTATAAATGGTGTTGTTTGCTTCCCGGTTGGCTATTATGATTGCTGTTGTGGCAAAAGTTCTGCATCAAATTTTGTCTGGCGGTTGATATAGGGGTTTGTTCCAACGATGCACACCCTTATAGACCGGTGAATAAAATCGTGTAATTTTGAATGAAATGATAAAAACTATAAAAGTTTAGTTAGTAGCTGGATGTCGGAAATAAATGTAGATTTCACAAACCCAGTTTGTGTTTAATTAAATAGTATAATGATATATTTTCACAAAAATAAGAAGTAATTTCTTCCTTAGTTTGTAGTTCACACGACTCAATGTTACGGATATACCAGAATGTATTTACTTTAGTTTGTGATATTGATATATTTTCCAAGGTTGTTCCAGCATCTACTAAATAAACTGATATTGGTGCACATACGTTTTTTTAATAAAAATTTGTCCTTTTCATTTTTCATAAAGGCTTCTAAATATTTGACAAAGTAAAGTTCAATAGAATGAACGAATGGGTTAAAACTGCAGAATATACCGTTGGTGGGTGGATCTTTTATCCTGGTTAGTTTCGTCGAAAGATTCCTGCAGTAGCAGTCATTTCGATAGTCTTTTTCACTCAAAATTCAATCTCAATACTACAATTATACACGATTCTTTCATTTGCAATGGTTAAGTTAGGGAAGAATTTCTTTGAAATTCCAACAAACTAACATCATCTTAAACAGATTGTGGCACTTTGTTTGTATGTATTTCAGGTTAATTTCTTATGGAATCGTTTTACATACTTTTGGGCCTTGCCGTTCAACCACAACTGATAACAAATAATGTTTTTCTGAGAGTGTAAAGTTAATTGACGTCTTTTTGCGTTTTATGAAACGTACATTATTAAAAAACATTACTCAGTAAGTACTACACAAATTATTTTCTACAGTATTTTTCAAGAACACTAAATTATTTCATAATTACTAAGAATAGTGTCAACCAAAATATAGGGTGTCTCAAAATGATTCAACTATTTCAGGAGTGAGTGAGAAGCATATAAGGCGGGGGACAGGGGCGGCGCGGAGTGCGTTTCTTAAAATTTTTAGTTGCCATCATGTTGTACAAGGGAGAGCAACGCTCATTTTGAAACACTATTGGCGAAATCCATCACGCCCGTCCAAGGATAGCAAGAACGCCTGGAAACATTCAGTCAGTAGCAGATTCTTTAAGCCGACAGCCTCGACTAAGCTTCAGAAATCGTGAGTCTCAAGTGGGATTATCAAGAGCGACAAGTCATCGCATAATGCTATCCAATATACACCTAAATGTCTATAAAATTCAGATTATGCAAGCTCTACATGAAAATGATTATGTTATAAGATTGACTTTTGTGAATGAAATGCTGGACAGATTTAACAAACGTTCAGTGTTGAGGCACATTTTCATTTGGGTGAATACGAAATCGTCGAAATTGTCATTTTCATACCAATAAATCCATATAAACATAAGTATAATGTTTTTTTTCTAAACTAAAGTAATTAGGTCGTTCTGAGACACCCTGTAAAACAGCAGATGATCTCCATAACATTTATAAAATATATAATAAAAGGAGAAAAAGACATAAATGAAGAAAATAAAAACAAAGACTGACCCTTGATGATCTATGTTCAAGATTGCAAAAAACCGAAACTTTGAAGTAACGGATTTTCTGGCATATGATAAATCAAAGGTACGGAAAACTTTTGAATATTCTTACTTTTCAACCTTCAAAATGTCTTAAATTGTTCAATATCAGTGTCAAACGATATGAAGAAATCTTACGATTTTATGTCTATTGACTGGACTAAAACTAGTGTTGATATTAACAACGTTTCGGAAGCTAAACCAAGTTTCGTTATATCTCTGGTTAGCCAATGTTTTCATCGAATTACATGACATGGTGTGACAAGCAGGACCTAAAAATATGATTACTGACCTCCTTTGGGCATCAAAAAAACAAAAGAAAATCGTATTAGAGTCCCAGCGTGTCTAGATACAGCCTCGAGTTAAGTTGATCTCTATATTTGGATGCTTCGTTAGAATTAGGGAGAGTCTGTTTTATGGATTATACTCGTATTTCTTGATATTATTAACACAAAATTAACTTACACTTAATCTAAACCGAATTAATAACAAGAATATACATTTATTCTGAATGGTCACTGTCGATACCCTCAAATTATTAACAATAAATTGAGCTTCGAACCCTTTTTGAACGCCATTTTCAACCAACAAATGTCCAGGTGTGTACTTATTATAACATCTCCGCGTGGACCACTACAATAAGAGAAAACAACGGACATCTCGTTTGGCTTTGTCCCTTTTGCCCTAAAGGGATTTTTTTATTGTGTGTATACGCTTTCAGAAAAGCATCATTATTAAAACAAACATAATCGGGATAACATAACAGTCAGACGCAAGCCGGCGTTTAATCTTACCAACTTATATTCTCAAAGTGACTCAATCAACAGATTTTGAAAAGTCTCACTTCATTTACATTCAAATGTTACCATATGGAAAGACATTGTGTGTAGCTTTGAAAAATGTTTGCGTCTATTTTATGAGAGACAAAAATCAATTTTGGAATTAAATAATGACAAGATTGACTAAAATTCCGAGCACAACAAAAGGTAACGGTTTAACTGCTGGCTGTAATAAATGTCGCGACCTAGTCTTCATTTGTCTCCGTGAGAGCCTATAAAATAATACGAAGTATCAGAGGAGTATCGTATTTTAGGGGATTCTTCTGGACATTAGTGTAGAGCAAAAGTTTTAATCAGAGATAGAACCGAAACCATTTCTAATCAAGAGGACTGTTCTTAATAGCCCTCCATCATGGCCATATTTCATGGAAGCAAAGAGTAAAGAGCATTATTTCTAATAAAAATATAAGAATATTTTTTATCGTTCATGAATTGGATCGAAATAAAAAGTGAAAATGAATATACAGTAATATGAAAAATTATATACCGGGTATTATAGAATAAAAACAATTATATCAGTTAAGATTATTTCATTAATGATTTACAAAGATGATTACAATATATTGGATAATGATAATACAAAAAGTCAATTTTTTATTTCAATTCCCTATTCTTTTTTATGAATACAACACACATTTCATAGCGTTAGTTTTATTATTTATTTACCTCATTTACTCTTGATACTTTGTTACAATATATATGAATTATTAATCACTCTGGTCCTCACGATTCACAAATATATGAGAAATATAGAACATTCAACTATATAATTTGCAGTCATTTGAGCTACTACTTAATTGTCACCAGGTTTAGAACTCACGAAAGAATTTCATTAAAATATGAATCAATTTACTAGTTACGTAGTCAGGTATCAAAGTATAGAAATTTATTAGTAAGATTTTGAATGTGTCAAAACTTTCTAAAAAATTCTCTAAATATATAAGATTGTTAAAATATTATCATATACAATTTGAATCATTCTTAAACTCAGAGTTGTGCATATAAATGTCACTGTTTCTTTATAAAGGATCAGTAAATACATCTGACCTTGGAAAATGCAAACTTCGAAGATAAAGTTATAGATGTTATCGGAAAGAACTAAAAAATGTCAAATATAAGTCACATTGATCGCGATAGACGAGCTAATATTTTCATAAATGCAGTACTGCATTTAAGGAGAGGGGAGGCAAATCTAATAAAAATAATCACAGATCATAAGTCAGCTATCACATAAACAGCAGCAGGTCTGTTGATTCAAACTGCTGGTTCTGTAGAATAAAAGAGAAAACTATGACTTACATTTTCGAAAATTCACGAGCTCATATTAACAAAAGGAGGAAAATTCAAAATACGGGTAATTGCCATGGTTGCAGAGCATTACATTGAATTCTGCAGCAACCAAAGGAACTGCAAAGGGACTATTCAGGAAATTAGGACCTACATAGCCTTCTAATTTTTAAAATCAGTTTATAAGTTACATAATCGTCGTATAATCGGTAGTTTGAATATACAAACAATGGAATTAATTTAAAATTACACAGAAAATCTATCAAAAGCATGGGAATCGCCTAGTGCTGGTAGAAAATATACAATATTCTAACACATTACAAATGTTTAAAGTTAATGAATATGATTCAAAAAAAAATACTGTAGAAGCTCAGCAATGACTTCAAAAATGTTATCCGGACTCTGCTCCATAGAAAATAACCATTTGTATTGGTTTACTGAATTTAAACGTGGTCCTACAGACATCGATGATGGTGAACGTTCTGGCCGCCCAATTGAGGTGGTTATTCCAGAAAATATGGTAAAACTCCACAAATTGGTTAAATCTAATCGTTAATTGAAATTATGTTAGATAGCTGAGGCTATAGCTGGATCGTTTGAATGCAAAAATCAAGGTGAAACGGACTCATATGTCGAAGAAAAAACCACTGTTGCACCAAAACAATGCACCGACTCACAAGTCGAAAGCAACGATGATTAAATTGAGCACTTCGAATTTTCTCCTTATCCACCTTATAGTACAGATCTGGCCTTCAGTGACTACTGGCTATTCGCTGCTTTCCAAAAAAATACTTGCCGGTAAGAAATTCAGCTCAAATGAAAAAGCAATTGCTGAAACTGAAGCTTATTTTGAGACAAAAGGCAAATCCTCCTATAAGCACGGCATCGAGAAGTTAGAGAAGCGTTGGAATAATTGTATTGGAGATTGTAAAAAGGAGATTTTTTTTTAGTTAGTCACATGACTTATTGAGTGTTGTTTTATACACCGTATTAATTTTACTTCACAAAGTTACCGTTGTTGACGATATAACCGATATTGTGTTTTTCATAAATGTAAACTCTGGATTTACAATCCATGAATAGACAGTAATGAACAAAAGATTATTTGTAGGTTTCGCAGGATCGAAAGAACGAGAAGGCTAAGTGGACAGGGATTCAGGTATATTTATGCAATTTTTCCTCATTTAAAAACTTATGCCCCGGAATAATTGATCTAATATTTGTAGACGGAAACGTATTCATCAAAATATCGGCAATTACATATATCTATCATTTGACTATCAAAATATCATTTTCAAAAGATTTTCTTTCCTTTCTTTCTCAAATTCAATTGGAATATTCCAATAAAAATTAATAATCAATTCATAGTAACATTGAAATTCATAAAATGAAATTTCAAATTGTGCTCATGCCGTTTATAGTATTTGTTTTTGAGTATGTGACTCTGTTTCAAGTATTTACGCATGAATTTAACTGTATACATCCTTTTAAGCTATTTCATGGTGAGTCGATGCAATTTTTATTCATAATTGACTTCTTAATCTATCTTTGAATATTGTCTGTCCATAGCATGTGAAAAGAATCACGATTATTACCAAATAATTAAGATGAAGGATTCTCCAAATAATAGACTCCAAATAATATTATCAATATGACTTTTGTCACATTTTATCTTGTTTCCTATTGAAAAAAATCCATCCAAAATTCGATATAGTTTTGTAGCGAATGATTCGTATTTTCATAAACTTTAATGTTTTTTGAAACGCTAGTAGAGCCTCTATAGTGAAAAGTTATGCGACAGTGCAAAAAAATCGTTGAGTTATTAAAATCAAATACATTTCGTTTTTTTTTTTTTCTATAGAAACTTCTGGTGGCAACGAAGTCGATTGATTAAGATATGATTCATTCAAGTAAAATATTTTCAACCACTCGTCAAAATGAGCTGGATCTTCAATGACAATGTTTTAAAATTTATATTCGACTGTAACAGTTTTATTCAAGTTTGAATGAAGATGCAAATATTAATAAGTATATTGATAAACATATTGTAAATATTCTTGATTTTGAAATTGAATAGATTAACTTCCAGCGTACTTAGGCTACGAAGTTTCAAAATTGATGGTTAACTGTATAAGTATGTCAAAAAATGTCTAATATTGAAACTTGATTATATAGATCAGTGAGTTTTTACAAAAAAGTTTCAATTGATATGGAAAAAACTTTATAAACTAAATCTGAAATATTTAAACAGTTTATAATTATTAAAAATGAAATTAATGAATATAAAATATAGGAATACAAATCTCGAAATTTTCCAAATTATATCCAAAATAAATATATTTAACACGTGCATTAGAGAATACCATTGATACCACGAATATACTTTTAAAAATAATTAGGACGATATAGAACATTTGGTAGACTTACCTAAAAGTTTTTGGTAAAATATTCTCATTCTTAAATACAAATCTAATTCACTTATAGGTGATAGTATCGACATTTCAACAACCATATATAGCACAAAATGTAATTAAAATTATAAACTTGTTTGTATATTGTCACTAAATTATTATAATAGAAAACGTAAACTATAATATAAAAATGCACATATCTAATTCTTAGAGATGCTGACCATCGACTGAACTACTTGATATATCCACAGGTAGATCCTAGAGAGGGTAGGTACGGACTACTAGAGGGGGTAGCTGTGACCCCACGGAGTATTCTGAATCAGAGACGTGTGCTTTTTTATGAACGATAACCAACTTTTCAGTCCTTGATGTACAGTACCCCTTCAGGGTAACCGACAGAACAAAAAAATACGAAAAAAAGCTGTGTGAAAAAAATCTAGTCGTTAGGATATTTTATATAATTAGTTCATATATATTATTCTGATACGAACTAGCCAAAGATAAAGAGAAAATATTTTTATTTGGTTATGTGTCCAAGTTAATAATTTAACCTGGCAATTAATGCCAGGAATTAATACTGGAAAAATTTCATTTTTATTAGCTATTAAATATTATAATTTTGTAATATCTATCTAATATGAATTAAGATGGCGTAACAGTGTGTTGAAGACTCCCAAAAGAAAATTATTTACCTCGACATATTAATATGAGAGATTTATTATTTAATCTATAACTCGAAAAAACATGATTGCCATCAATAATGTGTGAAAAGCATAATAATAAGAAACCAACTATAGATTTTGTCGAAGATAATACATAATTGACAATCACACCGTATTATAATGAAAGTGGAACTAGATAAAAGAATTGAATTAACTATATTTGATATAACAAATAAATTGAAGACATTGAATAGTTAGAAAAACTCTGTTTCTGAGATTGTAATGCCTAGAAGAATTGTTCATACAAACAATTAGGATGAATTGAAAATAACTTAAACATTTTCATATCTATTCGAATATATTTATGAAAATAATCAAAATTAATCAAAATAGAAGGCGACAAATATTAAATGCAAATAAAAAAATAGCACGTATAGTGAGAAGTGAAAGGTGAAAAATCTGTCCTGATTTGGAAAAAGAGGAGAAGAAGAAGGGAAGGAGATTCGGGCCAAAGAAGAAAGATAAGATAAGAGAGACCTTTTTAAATAAATCACTTTTTTCTTCAACTCTTCAATAAATAATGTGTGAGCTTAAACATTTTTGGTTAAATAATTGTTACTTATGTTGTTCTAATAAATATATAGATTCTCCTCAGGATAACGTTAAAGTAGCAATTCAATGTCATTTGTGTTTCCACGCTGGTTTTGTCGAAGACCAATTAAGCTGGCCTCCCAATTTCAGAGACCTTATGAACTCTAGTACCTGGACTGGCAAGAAGGTTATGGAATTTCACGCCCAAAATAATTACTGGAGAAATTAGATGTTAGAAGTTTGTTTCTCTTCCCTACAGAATCTACACAATTATTCAATTTTTGCTAGACCCAATTTTATCAGGCGGCTATGTCATATATTTTGCTAACATTCAAATTTGTGTCACAAATATTAGGAGTGGTCAAATCCTTATAATATCTTCAAGAATCCTTGCAGATTTTTACATTATGGAAAAGCTGCGGTTGAGTGAAAGGCTTTTGCGCTACTCTTTTGATAAGTGTATTAAATTTTCCATAATACCGAATACTTTATGGTTTTGGCATAAGTTTAATAACTAAATAATTATTCACGGGTATCCACGGTGGATTGTGAATGTGGGTTATTATTTGTGGGTAAACATTATTTAGTAGCATCTGTTCATGTGATCCTTTTGTCTTTAATGTCTGTGTCCTATTTCTCTCTTCAACTAATCAAATGGTTTTTAACTATACACCTCAAAAACTTCTAAACTGATTCTAAAACCGAATATGTCTTATTATACTCTTTATAATATATATACTCATATTTTCAATTCGTATTTAATCCCTTGACCCAATGTAAATATTTCATTTTTCTTGCTTATCTTTCACTAAGTAGATTTGTGGGTACCCATTTTTTACTACCATCTCAACTTGTCGAAATACTGATTTATAAACAATCATGCAGTGAATTTTTTTCTTTTACAAGATTCTTATCGTCATTTTTTAAACTGTTGTTGGTTTGATACTGGTATAACTGAAAAAAAATTATAAACGAATTTTCACGTACGTTGAATTATCGGAAAAAATTGTATCCCTCATTTAATTCCTGCACTCAACTAACAATAGATTCCGCAAAAGTAATTTCAATCTTAGCATTAGAATAAAAAAATTAGGGGGCCGTTAAAAAACGCTAGATAATAAAATGTGATTTATCACAGGTAGATACGTAAAAAAGGTCCATGGGAAGACAGCTGTATAAAAAAATTTGAAGTAAAAAAATCTCACGATTTTTTTTAAGTAGGTAGGTCATGAGATGTAAGTTGCAAATGAGATTTTGAGGGGTGATCCTTGGGAAAAAATATCACCCCACAGGATCTCTATACAGGTTTTTTTTCAGATATAAACTTTGAAAAAATTCATGACTTTTATGTCGAGATGATTAAAAATGTAGAGATATATCATATGCCTAATTCAAACCAATAGCAAAAACCGTTACAATGAAAAAATTGGGACTCAAATTAGAAAGATTATGATATAAATAACGTAACGTTCACGATGATAATTAATTTCTTAAAACAGTCATAAATAATATACAATAAGGTTTGATAATTTTGAACAAAAAAAATTCCTGACAACATTAATCAAGATGATAAGAGAACTTCTACTTTTCTTCTCATTATTTCCTACCCTCGGATGAAATTATGAAATTTTAATCTTAATAGTAATTCATGTAATAATCTATAAAAATTATTAAGTTGGAATATCTGGAACCGTATTCAGTATAAAAATTTTGTATATATTTAGGCCCCCTTATATCCCGAACAATCCATTTAAGGTAGTCTTACAAACAATATTTTTTCGGTAGACGTTTTATATATTATAAAAATAAATATTAGGAGTGAACCAACATCAAGAGTTTCTAAAAATGAAGATTAGGAACTTGTAAGAAAAACATGTCTGCAGGTATAACTCACGTGTTAGAATTTGCAATTTTTGTATC
This sequence comes from Diorhabda carinulata, assembly GCF_026250575.1. Lineage (NCBI taxonomy): Eukaryota > Metazoa > Arthropoda > Insecta > Coleoptera > Chrysomelidae > Diorhabda > Diorhabda carinulata. The sequence goes on along the minus strand of NC_079464.1, from coordinate 9,593,957 downwards.
ACAGGGAACATTCAAAAATATGAAATAGTGAACAATTATCTTCTTTGTGTATTATTACTATCTTAATTGGAGGGTTCTATGAATTCCCTTTAGAACCAAAATTATTATTTTTGAATATATATAATAACAAATTCACGCATCTGTTGTATATATTATTTCTTTTAAAACCAGCATATGTGATAATAAAGACTACCTGAAGCAAAAATTAATAAAGCTTAAAAAGTATTTCGTGTAATTCATTACTTTTACGATTTCCTTTATCGTATTTTCTAATATTATGGATTAATTTGAAAAAATTTCTCTACAAGATATTTGAGGAAATGTATTTCCTATTCACTAAGGGTTTGATTAATAAAAATGTATATGACAGTAGTTGCTTCATATTTTCTAAATTGTTATTTCAAGATATCATCGGAGTAATTTATTAATTTCGGTTATATTGTTTGCTTGCCTTCAAAATATTATTTTATTATTTCCACGAAACTATCAATGTTCTGATAAAAGTTTACGGTTCTGAATTATTACATCAAGCAATCCATATCCAACTTGAGTATATATTTTTTTCCAACTCTAAATTTGATTGCTGTAAAGGAAAATAGAGAAATCAAAGAGCGGTCGAATACTTAATGAGAGACCAGAACAATTGGATCCGCAGAAGAAAGGCATCAAAAATTGGTAAATGAAAGAAATAAACAAATTAATAGAGAATTTTAGAAGCAAACAAGTTTTGAATTAGTGGGTTACGACTGTATTATCTCACAAATGCTGAGAATATAGAACAAAAAAGTGTTACCCACCTACATATGTAAGTTGTTACCGAGTGTATGGAGCAAAGAGAAGAGTTTCACACATTTTTGAAAAAAGGAAAGAAAGAGATTATAACTATTAGAAAAGTAGTCCCAAACGTTTGAGAAAGTATTGGAGACAGAGGAATAACAAAGTTGTTTTTAGAAAGGAAGCAGTACACTAGGCTATTTATACAAATTAAGACATGTATCAGACATTGGAACAAATTGATAAATATTTAATAAATTTATTAATATGAAAGCACCAAAAAACATAAATATATGTTTAAAAGTTTACGAAGTAGTTGGACAAAAAATACGGACTTTAAAATCGATATTTATATGAATTTCTTTGCTGGAAAACGTATAAGGAGAAATTGTGAGAATTCAGTTTTATTATTATTTATTTATTATTTATTATTATTATTTATTAGAAGAAATCCAATGACTTCTTCTAATAATTTTTATGACTAATTAAAAAAAAACATTTTACACTGTGACTTGTCTGGCTAACTTTCGCCTCAACGTTTTACAATGAACAAAGTTTAAGTTTTATCTCACATTGTAAATCAATACCTACTATCAAAAACAAATATCACATGATTGCTTCACACTCAATTTTTGATTATTTTTAACCCTCAACTCAACTCTTTACGCATGCACAAATATATTTACCATCTTATTTGGATAAATGTTGATATTGTGTCATATCGAATTCCAAGAATTTTCGAGAATTCCCTGTTAAAAGCAACGATAGTTGAATTATTTGAATATTTCTATTCATATAGTACTGCGCTATGACGTTACTATATAATAATTTTCATATTACTTTTTATAATGAATATATGAAATAGTCCAGTACAAAGTTTCATTCACGTCACCAAGGTCTGCTTCATTTTCTTTTACAAATACCATCCATCAATGAAAACTTTGGTAAAAAATTTTCATGAATTAACAACCAGTTAATGATCATAAAAAGTAAATATAATTTCACTGTTGTAATTATCGATTGTGGAAGTTATAGTTGAGTCCGTCAAACAATTTTCTTCCTACAAAAGTTTCTTTAAAAAACGATTATTTTTTCGATAGGAAGTGAAGAGGGCATGTGCATCGAGCGCACAGGGACATTTAGAAAATATTTCGTACATCCAGCGCATACCACCTATGTCGAATCTGAAAGATCGTTCAACAAGGGCATAAGAAGTTTGATCTGCCGAAGTGAGACCTAGATATGGGCAAACATAGGAACTTTTGAATAATAATTATTATAAATGTTCAATATTATATAAAATATTGAGAAAAATTGATAGAAAAAATTGTTTTTTCTACGAATAAGAGCATTTTTGGTATTATGTTCAAAATAATTGAAAAATTGTGTATTTTGAATTTAGGTTAGGTTGGGTTGGGTTAGATGGGTTTAGATGGGTTAGGTTAGGTGAGGTTAGGTAAGGTTAGCAATGAAGCAATGCGAGAGTGGATACCATTGCAAAGAGCGAGAGCACAGGGGGGGTTTTAGTCAGTAAGAGTCTGACACTACCCGAAAGTATGAAACCGAGAGGACGGAGGGACTGTCGGGTGTCCATGAGGATTTCCCCCCCCCTACAGGAAAAAAAAAAAAAAGGTAAGGTTAGGTAAGGTTAGGTAAGGTTAGGTAAGGTTAGGTAAGGTTAGGTAAGGTTAGGTAAGGTTAGGTAAGGTTAGGTAAGGTTAGGTAAGGTTAGGTAAGGTTAGGTAAGGTTAGGTAAGGTTAGGTAAGGTTAGGTAAGGTTAGGTAAGGTTAGGTAAGGTTAGGTTAGGATAGGATAGGTTGGGTTAGGATAGGTTAGTGTTAACTCTATTACTCGAACCACCATGCGCTGGACTTACGTGCGCTCAATGCAAACATTCTGTTTTAGAAACAGTGAAGGCATTTTACGTTTTAAACAAGCCCTTAAAGATAGATTATATAACCTTTTCGGACAGATGTTATTCGCATATATAGTCAGCAGTTATCTTTGGTTTATTCAACAATAAATTGGGATCTGCATATTACAATAATGTGCCATAATCCAGTACAAACAGTAATACCAACATCACACCACTTTTTTACAATACATTTAAGAAGTATATGTCAGAAAGCAATTGCAAGTTTTCTGAAATAATACCTCATGGATTCTCCCACCTATCACTAAAAATAGGTTTCCTAGGATAATAAAAATAATACTCATCACTTAAATGAGAATTGAATACGAGGAATTGACAAACCATCATAAGTTTTATCTACTTACTAATGCATGAAAAGATAATAATTCGATGGACTCGTCAGCGGTTGGGGCAACTGACATACAAAAATTACAACTAACAGAGGATTTTAGCATATACCCAGGTGAAATATACCTTCAGGCTATAATTTACTTTATTAGTGACACAAAATCGAACTATGAAATCTATTCTGATTCGACATATAACGTCTTTTACAACAAAAAATTCAACAAATTTTTCTTCTTCTAAATACACTACGACTGAGGGTCAGATTTATCCCTTAGTCTCTTAACATGTTGGAATCGATGACAACAAATTAGCTGCCCATGAATACCATGAATAAAGGACTATCTCAAATATATACTCACAATAATAAATTTCTATAATTTATTATGTTTTAGACCTTTTGATATGTTTATGCTTCTAAATGTTGTTGTAAATGACTTAAGGTCTCTTCTGATTTTAAAATAGTTTCTTTCGTAAATTTTGAAGGCAGATGAAAATTTGACGTTTCGACTTCTTTTAGTCTTCATCCAAACACGATATTGACACTTACACCAATCACCTACATTATGAATATCAAAATAAGAATAAAATCAAAATAGAAATTTGGTTTAACAAGAAAGACCGATTTTTCCTAAATGAAGTCAGTACGTCAACTTTTCACCCGTCGTTAAAAAATTATAAAAGAAACTAATTTCAAATCAAAAGAGTCCTAAAATAAAGAACATTTAGGACTAAATTGAGGAATAGATACAATGAAATAGTGAATAAAATAAATTCAAAAACCATGGTTATAGAATATCCAAAGAGACCTCTTCCAAATGTACCAATTGCGAAGAGAGATAGATCTTTGAACATATTCTCGTGGACTGCCCAGAATGCTAAGAAAACGGTGAAAAAGCCAAATTTTCAAATTTTACATGTTGTTGATTTCTTCAAGATCAGTTTTCATTAATTGGAATTCTGGAAACGTTGACGATAATCATACTGAATACACTGTTTACACCACCACTACAAAAACACTCACGATTACAGTGTCTGACGCGCCTTTCGATAACCAAGTTAAAGTTTTCAGTTATGGAAACAATGTAATCGTGAGTGTTGGTGTAGAGGTGATGTAAACAGTGTATTCAGTATCAGTTTTTATCTTTAAAAATAAGCTCGTTATTTTACAACATATTTTATTTTATTGCTTATGTTTTTGTTTTCAATATATTTATTTATTAAAAGTATGAAAAAAACTTTAACACATCCATTGTAGTACTTCGTATAATCCGTATATTAAATGTAATTAACAAACAACAAAAAATTGAAGAATCCCACTGCATTTCGATAATATTGTAGTTTTCATTTCATTTATTGTGAATTTTTTCACGTTCACGTTTTCTATTTACCAATACCAAATATTTAGTAATTTTTTTTCAGAAATTTGACAAAGCTACAAATTACTTTTCGATCATTTGTGATAGATTTGACAAGGAAACGTCAAATAGAAAGTTTCATAAGAATTTTCGGTATATTTTCGGTACTTTTATTTTGAAAAAGGAGTATCAAGGAAATTTTAAGCTGTTTTTTTCCTGAAATGCGCCAAGTCATTGCAGTTAAATTTAAATAAATCAAATTTTTAGTACAGACCTTCTCGAAATAGACGCATTAAAGGAGTCTTATGAATATATATCTGATAAGGACTATTTAGTGACGTCGATGTAGTTATAAATGAAAATATTTTTGCAAATTTAATGTTAATTGATACCATCCGAGTAATATCGCGATAAGTTTTGTGCAAATTGCTCATACAATCGTAATTTATCATATTATTTTCCTTGCTGTTTCAAAGAAATGTACAACGTATCGACAATTGCATGAGAAAAGTAACTCAAACTATTCGAACCAGATTATTTTAGAAAATGTATTGAAGAAAACTTCTAAAAATATCTTGATTATGGTGTACATTCTACTTATAGAATGTATTATGTCTCTCACTCACTAGATAATATATCGCAACAACATATCGCTCTCATATATGAGGAGGTTTTACAATTAGTTTCAGAACATTATAAAAAAATAAAGCATATTACGTCTACACAACGATTTCAACATTCCTTTCGCGATTAAAGCCATCCTTGGTAATTGTTTGAAGTTAAGAGTGAAAACCACGGTTGTAATTTCTTTGACCTTCCCTACTCCACTATTATGAGTTCCTTAGAGTGACTTATTCTCAAGCGGTGGCAATACAGGGTGGATGTAGCATCTCTGAGTACCTTTTTGTAGAAAATGGACTGGTGCAATGCCGTGGTGCAGTGTCTTAGTGAGTTCGGGTCGCTCACGGAAACCACGTGCCCTAATCAACTTCAGAAAGCTCACATAGATCCAATTTTTCGCGTTTTAGACATCGACCGACAATATTCACTCATTCAAATTCATTAGTCACTTGTTTAGGGGTGTCATCTATGGTCTAATCTTTACTATTGCTACACTCTTCCAGATTCTTCTCTAGCTCTGAATGCGATATAACAAATTCTTGCACATATGTTTCCGCTTTATGTTTGTTTAGAGATAAAACTCTACAGGATACTTGTGCAAATATTTCGCATGTTTAAGTAGAAGAAAATTTGGATGACGCCTTCTCTGTTGAGTGCTGATAATCATATTATTAGAAAATGCAAGAATTGTTAGGGTTCGGTCAAATGTGATCAGTGTAAGTGAACTGCCGATGATTGCCTTTGTACGAGTTGTAAGGAAAGCATATTGATTTTTCAAAGTTTTTTCGTCAGATTTCACTAAAATTATGCTGGTATTATGACATTATGACTCATCTTTATGACATTACTTAAGAAGTTTGCTTAGGAAAATATGATTGAAACACAATCCGCACATGAAGAGATGTGAACGAAATAGCGTAGTGTTAGAAAGGGATTACCAAGCTAAATCATCGTGTAAACTATAACGAATTGAACAAAGAATATAAAATAATGCATCCACAAACATTTTGTAGGAGCAGCGTGTTACAAATCAGTCATAAAGCTGGGTTTTATAACTTAGAAGTAAATTCTTTTAAATCAGTAATATATTGGCAAAAGAATAGCCTTGCTTGGAAAAAAATTCTGATGAAAAATAGTCTAATGTAGACAGAAAAACACAAATTACGGTCTCTCAATCAATAAAACTTGATTGATTGAAAGATTGAACATTATTTGAAATAATTAAGTCTTATTTGGAGTTTGCATAGGTAATAGTAGGAGTCTTGTCATAAGAACTAAGTAAGAAGTGTTTCATTAAGACAATCTTGAAAAAAGTGATAAATGGAAGTGGAAGGAGTAATTATGAACGATAAGTAACTCACAAGTGCTTCAGAATATTATTTTTCAACTCGACGACAAAAATGCAGAAAATAATATACCAGTTTTAAAATGGTCCAGATCTCTCGTCGATTATCACCTTGTTTCATAACATAGTGAACAATTTAACAGCACATCAACGCCTAACTTTTATTGATTATATGCCAAGCAGTAATCAGTTGAAAAGGCGATGTAATACATTGGCGATTTAAATTGGTTTCGTTGATTCATAAGATATTTTCCCCAATTTTTGAAATGTAATGCTTTAGATTATCATATTTTATCAGAAATACTTGATCCTTTCTAATTTCAATCAATTTGAAGACAATCCTGTAATGAGTACGAGCGACAATCCGCCTTATTAACTTTGAATTATCGTTGAGAAGGACCTGCTTGGATCAAACAATGACATGAGAAGAAATTCCCAATGGGAGGCTGAAGGCAATTTATATTATTTTTTTGGAAAGGTATTGAAACAAGAGACATATTTTGAAGGGATTCTGATATTGATAGACTGCAAATTTCACATTATATTCCAAACATTCTGATACTTTCGGGTGTATTTCATCAAGCCACGGAAATAAATGAGATGTATACCAATGATTGATTCCTTCTCGTTACGATCTTGATATGTCCATGTCCACGATTCGGCCCATCTTTTCGCAGGTCTATCTGCCGATACTATGATAGTTGACGTTTCTTTGAATGCTTATTTCGCCCACCGACTTCTCGTCATTCTGTCGACATGTGCCTTCCACTCCCGTCTTCTACTCCGTATCCATCTCACTATAACTGTTATCTGATCGCTGGTCTGTCTAATGTCAGAACGTATTTTCTGTCCCAGGGTGACTCTGGCTATTGATCTAAAGGTTTCCATCTCTGATGTTTGTCCTGGTTGTATCCGCTCTCGTTTCAGCTGCATAGGTTGATATGGAACGTAGAGCTGCTTTGTATATACGTACCTTGCTTGAGGTGGACATGAGGTGGTTTAGCCTTACAACGTTACGCAATCTTCCGCAGATTATAGCGTCATTGTTAGCTTGTGTCTGTGCTTCCTAGTAGACGTTTCTGTTACGTGATGGTATAGTTCTTAAATAGTTGAAGTTCGTAATTTGTTCTATTATTTTATCGCTTCATGTAGATTTGCCGTGTACTGGGTGTTTACTTTTTGTCATATAATTTGTCTTTGAAATAGATATCTTCCTATTAAACTGTTCTGCCATTTGATAGCATAAAATTCAGAGCTCACTGCTTCCCACGTGTATCTTCCTCCTATAGCTTGGACTTCGTTTATTATGCGGCCTAGAACGAAGATGGGAAGTATTGGACGGTCACCCCGTCTAATTCCCTTTGTTATTGGAATATCATGTATGAGTGTGTTGTCATGCTGATATCGTTGTTCGGTTTAGTGAATCAAGTTCCTTGACTATTTTTATTACGTTTTTGTTGACTCATCCTGTAAAACGCGTAAGCATCTTTGAGTTTTACCCTGTCGAAACCCACGGTGAGGTAAACAAAGTATAGGAAGGCCGTTTCATTTTCTCTATAGCTTTATATAATTTGTCTCATTATGAATATTGCGTCTATTTTGGATCTATTGTGTCTGGAGCTTTGTTGCTCTTCATTCATTTTTACAATTTGAGAAAGGTACCTTGTTAATTTTCTTGTTAGAAGTTTCATTATTCTGCTAGGAAAACATATGCTTCGATAATTATTTTTTTCTTTCCTTTCTTTTGAATAGCTGCTGGTTGGTTCTCCACTCACTGGGTACTGTCTCGGAAGACATCATCAAGTTAAATAATGCTGACAGCTCCTTTATTAGTAAGTTGCCACCGTACCTAATCATTTCGTTGGTGTTATCGTTCGGTCCTGGAGACTTCCTGATTTTCAACCTTGGGACATCCGTTTCAGCCTCCTCTTCTCTGTATCTAGCACTCATTTATCTCTAAAAAGATGCAATGTGGATTCACTGAATGTCAGAAATTCTACTTATTTTCTTTATTAATTGAAATTAATACCTTTTGATAAAGCTTTTTATGAATTCATCTTTTTGTAATGAGTTCATTTGTACACAAAAGTAATTTATTTTATTCAACATTTTCGAATGCATATAATTTTAATGTATATAGTGTCTATAGTGACACACAGTTCTAGATTTAAACTGTGATTATCAAACTTCTTTCACAAATTGTATCCACTTCATTCAAACACGGCCTATTTTCCGATAAATAATTGTAAACTACTCAAAAACATAAGAATCCAATTATAAATACTCAATCAAATTTTTTATCAGCGATAATCTAAAAGATATATGATATTTGTCTAGTTCCAACAAGTCTAATTGAGGAAGGATACATATATGGTAAAATAAGTTCTATTATAAACTAATTACCACATTAACAAATACCGAGAATACATTGAATCAACAAACGCTTTTCCCATGAATATCAATTAATTTATTACTTAGTTTCGTACTTATTGAGTGTCTGACTTATAGTTAGTGAGGTTTACTCCGCTGAGACTAAATCTTCTTCGACGTGATCTTTGAGAAACTCAACTCTTGTCGTTTATCTGTTGTCAATATTTGACAGATAGGTGTGAATATTACTCAAAACTAACTAATAGAAGTAATTTATGTCTTTTTAAAAGTAATATAAATTTGCTACGATAAAATGAAAACGAAAAAGAAAGCTAACGTCTCAATATGAGAGGTTAACAGTTTATTTGATACTTATTACATTTTTTACGTTTTAGGCAACAACAAATGATTAAACAAAGAAGTTTGCTGTATCGAAAACTTTTTTTTATTCGTAGAAAGTTCTAATTGCTTGAAATCTAGAATTTAACCATCATATATTGGAATTTTTCACTGATATAACAGTTATATGAAGTGAACTACTTTTTTTATAATATAGAAAATTCTTATAAATCAAAATTATTGGAAATTTTTAATTATATTTCAATAAGCAGCGTTGTTTGATGTTTAATATACCCAACAAATGCAAAATTATAATTTTTTCCACATTACCATATTTACTTCTGACTAATGCAGGTAAGATGATGAAGTCAGAGTCAAAATTTATTTTTGGCTTCGATTCATTATTTGTTTGTGAGTTAGTCCAAAATAATACGATTCCAATTTTTAGATGCTCAAATCCCTTTGAAACTTGAAACACTTGCTCAGAATAGATGTATCATCTATCCCTAATATTCTATTCTATAAACCACAAGAATTGATTAGAGTAATCACATTTTTGTATGGTACTTTGAATACCTCGTATACGACTAGAAAATTTAAATACCTAATGCCTGTATTATGGGTTTGACACCAAGCAATATTTTGAACTGGATAACTTTTTTCTTGATAGTAATACAACTTATGGTTATTTATCGATTTGCTTTTTATTTATGATTAAAACGCTAGCATTTTACTTGCTGTTAGTATTTTTTAGCAGTACGTAAATCTCCGTTACAGACTAATAGTGAAGAAATCGTTCTTCCGTACTGTTTCGCCTCGCTGACCATGTCACAAACTAAAGCGTAGCTCCTCAGAACCAACAACACTTGTCTTTGTCCACTCATGAAGCAATTTCCACTATGTCGCATTCTTCTAGTCGCTTTTCTAATTATTTCCTGAGCACTATTGTTTCTAGGTGAAATATTCAAGCCACTGGTTAATTTCTATATTACTTTCAAGTAGAAGTAAATAAAATACTATGAATGATAGTGAATTGAGTTATATAATATTTTTTAAACGTCATTATAGAATACAATTCATCATGATGTAATTAAAACCCATGTGAATGCAAATAAACTAATTGACAGTACATAGAAGAACGATCCTACTTTGAGATTACCGTCTTACGCTCTACTGTACCGCTTCAGGCATACACGTTAAATTGCGGATTAATGATTTGTAGGGACTGGTGGACAAACTGTTTATTGATTAAATTTTGGCCTTTCTTCATATCCTCATCAATGTAACTCACCGCTCACTTACTCCTAGGATGAGAGGGTGCGGTGAAGAAAGAGCGATTCTCAATTTTCTGTAGAAAATAATTTGGACCATACTATGGAAATTATCGCATGAAAGTGGGTGCGTTACATTCAGGAACTGGTAGAGCTACGTGTTTTGTGCTGGTTAACCCATGTTTCCAGCAAGATAAAGCCAGAATACCTATTTCCAGAATTACATTTTTTCTTTTTGGGCCCTTCACTTTGGGCGTTACAGAAATTATGTTTACTCTATCGTGCACTACATATGAGTTACAAGTCGTCTTGAATGATAAAATGTAGGAAGAAATCTGTTATCTCGTTAGAATTATGCTCAGAGGCGTTTCTGAATGCATAAGACATTACTCGTATGTCGGTCGGTTTGTTTTCGAATTTTGATATTTTAAATACCTGACACTGATAAATGTATACAAAAAATTGCTAAAATGGAATATTTAATACTGGGTGGACAATTTGTTATGTGACCTCGATAAGATCATGAACTTTCCATGCATTGAAGTTATTTCTACATTGGTAACCAATTTTCAAATACCATTATTGATATCTTTAATTATTTATTATAATGTATGTATGTAGAAATTGGGGTATCATATACACTGCGACCCAAACGATCTATTGTGTCCCCCTTTCTTGCTGCGATACCGGGGAATCCAGTGTTTACAGCTGATCTTTAGAATGTCCAGAATGTGGGATTGCCGTAGTCGCCAGAAATTTTCGTGGCCTATTTCATACGGTCCCATGTGTAGTGCTTTGGAAATCCGTAGTATTTCACACTTCGAGAGAATGTGCATAGAGGTTGGCCCTATGTGCAACAAAATCTGCACGCCACATTATATGTTAAGACTAACGTCTTCAGGTTTCTATTGAGACCACAGTCCCTCGATAAGTTTCTGTCAGTCCTGTTAGTATTCGTAAATTGTTCTTACTTAGGTTGATACATTTAGCAGATTTTTTCTAGTTATAGTTTCTCAGGAAAGTATTTCCTTGTCTCAGCCCCTGTAGATTATCCCAATGATTAGTTTTGTTCCTATCTACCTTCTTTTCCAATGCCTTTTCTATTGTTCTGTAGCTAATACCACAGAACGTCTGCCCCCGCTTTAGTGAGCTTATCAGCTATTTCATTTCTGCTTAAAAAATACTTGGTGTGTTCTTCATCCTGAAGCATGTCCCAGATCTAGTCATTACTTAGAGACGGTTTTTCTTTCTTTCTTTCTTTCTTTCTTTATTATTTTAATGTAATATATAATTTACAATGTTTTTGGGATTAGCTAGAAAAACAACAAACTGAAAAGAAGAGTACGTATTACTAAGTCAGTACACCTAATTCTGTATCTCAGCTTTGAATGCGTGTTGGTCACGCGGGCCATCATTTGTACCAGCTACCATTCTAAATAATGTCGTAGGATGAACATCGTTTCGTATCCTGTGGAAGCATTTTAAATATGTGATGAAACATTATTTCCTTTGCACGTTTAATTTACATAATTTTTTGTTAATATAAATATCCTAGACTATCAGCTATAATAAGTTCTGGTTGTGGTTATGTTCATTCCATGATAAATTTCCATCTGGAATTTATAACAATGGAATAATCTGGGAGCGTTTGAACTTTGTTGGTTTTCATCATTTTTGAAATATAAGTTTGAAAATTCGAAGTAATGACTAATTGGGAATATCCAAACAAACAAAGTTCATAACAAAAGCTCGTACCACGTTTGTCGACAAAAATTTCCAACAAGCTGTACGTGTAACATTAATTAATGTGATTGAAATTTTTTGTCTTATTTTCTTTTTTGAAATTTCAAAATTAGCGACGGCGTTAATATAATGTAGGCGGTGTTACACTGAAGTTTTTTCATAAAATAGTTCTAATTTATTATTTTATTTACCATAATATAGTGAAAACGATATGAGAATGAACTTCATCCGAAATTAAAAATTATTCGAATACCATCAACAAAAAACTGTTGTTTAAGACTTGAATATGAAAATTATTATGAACTGTTGAACGATTAGCACGAAAAAAAGTTTAATATACAGAATGGATCATGCTCAACAGGACCTAATGGTTGAACGACCGAAAATTCCATCGATAGAAATACATGCGTTAGTGTTAGTATCGATTTAGAATTTGTAAGATATATAGAAATAGTAGAAAATATACAAGTTATACTATTAAGGTTGTTATAGCTTAATATTAATAATCTTCGATTTATTCGAATTTCTTACACAAAAATTCTCTTGCAATTAAATTATTACTCCCTACTTATCAAAATTCACCGGACCTTTGTGAGAAGTGTTACTACTACTGACTTTCCAAAGTGATTATATATTTTCTTGGCCGAAAAATATGGCAAATTAAACAATATTTTTACGTGGAGAAATGATCTCTGGTGGTATGAGTTTTCTCGCCATCCATGGAACTCTCAAAAATCTTTGGTAGATCAAATCTCAAATGCCTGCAATTTGTTCATGGTATTCACTTTCAGTGTCCAGCGTTCCATACTGTACAATAGCAATTGATATATTGATATATTATTGATTTGTTTGTCATTTTACTATGTATTTGGTTCATATGTAAAAATATGTGATATAACTTACCGGAGGTTCCACAAGTTATAATTTGTCAGTTAAGATATGCGGCATTCTATTTAGGTAATTTTTTTTTTCACATAGGTGTCAAGGATAGCGTTGAATGTTCATCTAAGTCATTAAGAAATATTTACAAGTCTCCATTGTTAGTTTAAATCACAGAAGTGAGCTTCACATTTCATGATTCATATAATATAAATAAAATATTGTAGCTGCTAAAACTTGTAACATTTTTATTGTCGTTAGAGTCTATAACTAATAAATCGATTAAAACCACCTCGTAAATTTTTTTATTGGTTCTTTTTCGAATGAATGAAATCGACAACGACTTTTTGTTCTCTATTCCCCATCTTAAAATTCTTGATGACGATTCGTACAATTTATTCGTCGTTCACAGTAAGAGAAATAATAATTCCGCCAATGAAATTGTGATCACACGCAGAGATTTATTGTACATTCAGGTCGCCATTATGAAATAACCGGACACTCAGTGAGGAAACGACGTCAAAATCTGGTTTTGCAATTTTGTGTCTGCAGATAAAGCTTTAATAATGAATAAAACTAAACAGCATGTCGATGAGATAGTAGTACATTAATTCAACTCACTGATTGACCAAATTACGAAATTTTTAGAGTATTGCCCTTTCAATTTCAAGTACAAAATGAATATTACAATCTATAAATCACCGTTTTTTGTGAGAATAAAAATTTCATTCACATTGCCTAATATGTATAATCAAATTAACGGTCAAAAAATCTTTTGGAACAACCGTGTTCATGTTTTAATATAATTTGAAATCATGAACAAAAATATCGACTCAAGTCGCACGCTAGCGATCAAAATCTCTAGGAAAAAATCTGCAGCTTCAACTTTTTTCTTAATTTTAGTATCTCAGAGGCGTTAGTTTTAGCTCTATAATGATTGGTGTATGGTTTTATTGAGTTATTTTTTTTAGTAAATGAAAAATATTAAAACCATAAGGACTTTTGAGCAAGGGGGAACGACGATTCCCTAAATCCACCGCCATTTTCAATAAAAACCAACATGAATGTTATCAGTCTCTTGGTAACGACAGTAAACTGTAAACTGGAAACATGTTCAGCACACTTACCACTTCTCGCAGATTTGTCGCAATAGGGTGACCTCTTTACCAGCTTCATCACTTGTTGGGTCTTTGTAAAGGTAGAATGGCGATTGCAGGGGTGTCGTCTGAGTCGACTTTTTTGCTAACCATTTTCAGCACCATACACGTTCAGCAACGATGCTCGATAAATTTAAAACTATATTTAGAAAGTTCTCTGAAATGTTTCCGACTTTACACAAAGGAACAGTATATTTTTTCTATTAGCATTTTTATCTCTTAAATTCTCTAACTATTCTCGCCAAAATAGTTTACGTTAATTTAGTGAAAACAGTGAATGGTCAACTGAGTACAATTCTTGAATCGTAGCCATGACGTTCACCAAAGTATGTATGATGTCTCCTAATGGAAAAGCACTCTCTCTCTCTTCTTTAGTAAAAACAAATATTGACAGCTCTATGCTCAGTTTTGCGCATTTTGACAGAAGTCTCTAATCTTCCAAAATGGCTAAAATTTAGAGTCTCAGCCCATGCGTAAATATAGTCAGAATGTAAATTGGTAAGTGACGACACCTTCAGATATTTTTCACTGCAATGTGAGCATATAACATACTTGAACAATAGAGAGACCTGCATCAGAAGAAGAAATTACAAATGAATAAAAAAATTATGAAAGTGTATGGATACCCTCCTCTAAAGTTTTTTAACATATTTTTCATTTGCAATGGGGCTGCATCCACCACTGGGGTAAATAAATGGGTACAATTTTTTTAGTGCCTTAATGTATATTAAAAAAATTCTGGGAATTCAAGTTTTTGTTAAGTACTTGTTCGACATTGTTATTAAAGTTGTTATCTTGTTTTGATTGTTGAATTTTTTAGCATCTCCTATGGAATTTTATGATGAATGTTTCAGATTATATCTCATTTTCATAACTGTTCATTTTGTTTTCATTTTTATAGTCCATTCGTCCGTCAACATACTATTATAAATGTCTGACGAGTCAGTTGAAAACATTGTACACGCTTTTTGAGAACTTTATAGTTGAAGAAGTCCAATTGGTAAATCGTCGTTCAATAATAACTTGTTGAATGGACTACCTATAAATAAAATAGGCATCATATTATGAATATGTCTTTTGAAAAATTTGTGCATCTCAGGAAAAGAAACATAAAAATCAAATTCAAATTACCAAGTGCGATGGAAATTTTGATCATAAATTGAAAATAGGGTAATCTTATTACGTATCAAAAACGTAAATAATTGAAAGATACAGTATCTTGAAAAGTAGAGATAAATTTAAAATTATATCTTCTCAGAAAGAACAATAAATACCGTAGATATCAGCATCTTTCAAAGGCGTATAATTGCTCAATTATAGTGCTATCCAACAGATTTCAGACACAACCAATGTTGTTTTTATACAGAACGTTATATTTATTGATTCAGACTGATATAGTATTGAAAAAATAACGTCTGAATACAAATTATGCAAAATATGCAATTTCTTATATGGATTTTGATTTCTAATCATAATACGCATGAACAGGGTCGTTTAATATGATTCAGCCACCCTTTATCTTCGTTTTTATTGCCTGAAGGAGAGAAAGTTTTGAGATTGGGATCAAATGAAATAATTCAAATGTTTGTTTGAAGTGATTCCTCAATACTTATTTCAAAAATAAAAAATATCATATTTAACAGTAGCAGTTTTCAAATATTGAGACGGTATATTATACAGTAGTTCGCCTAGTAAGTAGGTAACTTGCTATTATGTCGATTTCTGTAAGGTTAACACAAAAATGTGAAATATGAGTTTTTTTTATAATATAATACATATAATAAAACAATTTTCAGTCTTTCCATTCCAACTACAACCGTCAAGATCGGATTTAATGATACTGGATGATAAACAAACCCGTAGTTTATAGGATTCTCCTTAAACTGGCTGCCCAAAGATCTCATGTAATGATAAAAAATCTTTGGCTCACTTCTGTAGTAAATTCTTGTACATCTTTTAGTGTAGGTTCCATCTGCAACATTTTTAAGATGACTGACTTTTATAAAGTAACGCTTATATAAGAATTATATGAAGATAATCATGACCGCAGAATTATATTTTGTGAATCCACAAAGCAGAATGTTGCTGAAGCCACATTTATTTCAAATGGTACGGTACACTTTTGCTACAACTCTTCAAACATACACAGAGCATTCTTGAATTTGAGATGGTTTCAGAAAAGCTAGTTCCCCATTTCGATCTCATTCAAACCGAATACCTTGGAATGGGTGCTTACTGTCTGAATGCATATAGGAATTATGCGTTCCGATGTCTCAGTCTCCTCTCCAAAATCCTGAAGTCCATTTTTTCTCACAAGGTGTTCATTTAGGTTACACATTACCATTACCGTAGGTTATTCCTGCTAAGGTCGATTTATTCATTTTATCTTCCATATTTTCCGAGGAACAGTCTCGAGTTTCTTGGACTCCCAATAGAGTGCTAAGTTGCAGTTTTCTATTTGTGCTTCGATATATGTCTGAGAAACAGAACGGTTCTAGTCTAGTGAAGAGAGGCTAATCTCCATTTCTCTACAGTTACATTACTACATAAACAAACCATAGTAGTATTTCCCAAATTTATGTACAAATGAACATACTGCATATAAACGACGATTTCTAAGAAATTTACGATCTCAATGAATGAAAGATGAGAATCTTATGAGAGAGTGAGTTTTTCCTATAAATTGGAAAAATGTAGTATCGAGCTGTCATTTAACATTTAAAATGAAATGTACCAAAGCAAATGAAGAGAAGTTAGCCACTAATCAGCTTGACTGACGACGACCGTTCCGGCGAAATCACCAAAAAATTTCACTAAATGGTACTTGATGACCGACGGATTGAGGTTAGAGCGATAGAAGAGTCTATCTGCATATCAAAAGGAAGCATTTGCCCTATACTGACTGAAGAATGATGCATACTTAAACTATCCGTGTGTTGGGTGTACTGTAGATATAAATTTTAAAGCGTGAGCCTGCTCTGAAAAAAGCAAATATTTCATCGACTGGATAAGTGATGGAGAACATCACTTATAACAACAAAAATATAAAACAGAAAAGTTTCACGTATTCATGCATGCTAAGTTATAGCGAAAAAACAACTGCATTTAAAGATAAAGAAATTGCTTTTCTATCAGATCAAATAACTTTCTCACACTTTGGTAATTATCATGACTAGAATTCACGAATTGCCCTTCGTTTGACAACCCACTGTAATCGCTAATCTGCTCCCAGCAACATTTTCCTGTTAGATATCAAAGACGTAAATTCCTATTTTGAAGAAAAAGATGGCAAGCAAAAAAATATATAGTTTTTTGATTAGGTCGGAAACTTTTCAGAAAACCCTCGCATATTTCCCGTTTTTTCTTCAAGAAAATGTATGTATTAAATTGTATAGGAGACGGAGTGGTATTATATTTTTTTTGTCATTTTCTGCCGCAAATTAAATCAAAAATATCGATCTTTGAAGCAGACTTTTGACGATATTGCAGCTCGGTAACACTACAAAGACCGCTTGATATGATGCAATACACGTGCAGTGCAAGACGCAATATTTCGTGATCAAAATTATTTTATTCAAGATCTCGTACATACAATTGCGCCATTTATATTGCGAGCAAGTCGCTATTCTAGGATGAAATCTAGTGTTATTGTTGACTCCATAATATACCTGTCCATCAGGTTCCAAAAGTAAGTCAGCAGATATAATTAATGCCGGTGATCCACTGATCACTTTTTTCTAGTTTACTGCACTTGAGTCCGCTTGACATTGCATAGATGAATATTGCACGTCGCTAGATATCATCTCTTTCCAATGCATTATGACTACCACTAACAACAATTCCATTAGTAAAAGTAAACAAATCTCTAACTTTAATTTTAGTTCAATATTTTGTGGACGGGTTGAAAATGAGAGTAACAAAACTAAATAAGTAACGAAGTGAAAATGTGGTCAGTGGATTGCTTTAAATAATTATATCTGCTACTTTTGTAGCCTGATGGACAGGTTGGTTTGTAAGCCAAAAGTAAGTAGATTTTTATCTTATATAGCAACTTTTACGCAATAGAAAAGACACCAAACCGATAATGTTGTACATTACCTTGCATGGAACAATCAGGTGAACTTTATCTGCGTATGACTTTTATCAAGAAATATTGCACATTGTCTTCATGTCAAGCGGCCTTCAGCTTTATTAATTTCATTATTAAACAAGTCACAAAATATTAAATGGAATTCGAGCTTAGCAATTGTTTACTTCAACTTATGGAATTTTGGTTTCTGGTAGCTATGATGCAATGGTAAGAGATTTTCATTATGTAAAGGAACGTGAAATTTTCATCTACGTAATATTTTGACCTACTTTATTTATACTTCTGAATCTTTGTCATAGTGAAACGGGGGCTTCTGCCGCTAAAATAAGGTACTGAATACAGTTAATATATTTGAGCTACATAGTTTCTAAAAGATACTCAATGTTTGGCTTGAATGAATTGTTTTCTCTTTTAAAAGGAAGCAAAGAATATCACTCAGTATATACAAGTCAAACAAAGTGGTTATGCTTTGTATAAGTATATGTATATATATATCGATTCATGGAATAATCTTGTAGAAATGGATAAATTAGATTCCTATTTTCCCACAGATTTTTATTGTTTTTATATACATCTATTTTTCTTTCGTTTCGCTGATACGTGTCTTAGGAACGACCGCACAGAAACTGATTTAAATTCATCCAAAAAATAAAGTAAAGAGTTCTCGACATCAATTAAATGGACATCATTAGTTTTTACTGTTGTTGGTAAATGTAAATACACATGTCGAACACGAGAAAACACAAAAATGTTTCATGCAAATACGATGAAAGACAAAGATAAGAATAAGACTAGATTTTATCCCGTCCATTGTTAACAACAACTTTTTAAAACATCTAGTGTAGTTCAGTTGAAGAATCGCTTTGTAGAAATATTGAGTTGAAAGGAAGGCGAAAATATCGCTTTACTGTTAGTTTCAAATATATAAATAATATTAATTAGAATCAATATCATTTAAACTTGATGTATATTATTTGTGAAAGTGATTCAGCAAACGGATTTCATCGAACTTCAAGCCTCACGAACTCATCCGTCCAAGAGGAATCTCAAAAGTATTAATTAAATGCTAATGTTAAAAAATTTGATAATTGAAGAGAAGCTTACAATACTTTGGAGAGGCAACTTGAACAAAATCTAAATAGCTCTTTTGTGATGATCATCAAGTCTAATTAATAAAAATTCTTATTTTGTCGTACATTCAATTTTTATTCATTTGAGTTTGAAGACAATTATCTCGATTTAGGTTGAATATATCATATATCATATTATCAGCGCAGGGAGATATTATGCAGTAGACTTAGTAATATAAGATTGCTACAGTAAACGTTCAACAACAATCCTCAAGTGCCGATCTCTCTGGTACTTCACTTTCTATTATTCTCTGTTGAAAGAATTTTACCGACGTTTTAGTTTCGACAAGAAATTTTCAGTACAGAGCAACAAAATGCCGCGCATGTAAAGATGGCCAAGTTTATGTATAGTTAAACACCGCAATTATAGATGTTTTTAACATAGATATTTGCGGGTGTGATGAGAAAGCGAATGGACGAATCATAGACGTGCGGTTAGTATTGAAAATAGTTATTTAGAAGTGTATAATTCAACATAATTAAATACATATTCCAACGAGATATGAAAGATATAGAAAGAGAAAAATTACCATTGCCTTGCTCCTAATCAAGGTCGGTGGTATCTTCAGATTCAATAGTAATAACTTGGTAATACTACGGGCGTAAGCAGTGGGCCATATAAAGCCGACTAATTAGTGTTTCTTTATGGGTTTATTAGCTTTCTTATAAGAAATTGAAAGCTTCTTCTTCTTCTGTTCACTATTACACTCTAGTATAAATAATGGCACTTCAAATAAGAGCTTTCATAATTTGTTAAAACTTACGTTTTAACATATTATTACTTACATGTGGAATGTTAAGAATGGAAATAATAGAGTGAGTATGAGTTATGAACATACACACTAATTCGTAGGAATATGGAAAGTTACAGGGATGGAAGATCTGAATGGTTACTGATTAACTATGAAGGCTAGATTCGATTGGTCGAAAATGACATGAAATCAACTTATGAGTGGTTGCACACTTAATGTGTACAATTGCATAAAATACAAGGTGTTCCGTAACTGGATAGAAAAAATTCAGGAGTGAGTAGGTGACGTTAAAATAATGCTGGGACAAAAAATTTTTTATACGACCCTTCGTTTATGAGTTATAGGCCATTAAAGTTCTGATTTTGCAGCTTTAAATGCCTTTAACTCAGGGTCGTATGAGGAAATATTTTTCATATACCAGCATTATTTTAGTCACTCCCGAATTGTTTGCATCAAGTATTTTATCCAAAACTGTGTGTATACTTTTTTGATGGCACTATCAAGCAGATTTTAACGTCGTTCAACTCTAAGATAACATTGTTTCTTATTAATTCTAATTTAATTTGTTCGACATAACTTTTATTGAGTTTAACTCACGATAGTAATGTCCCTTCGATATAAAATTATATTTTGTTCCTATGCCATTTCGTCTGCTGCATATCGATTCTCAAAACAATTCATACAAAGACATCTAATTTTTAATATTACTTCGCATAAAATTCCGCATGTGAATCTTCAGATTATTTATAAACAAAGTTCCAAAAATTGCCTCACCAAATCCTGTCTAGAAAACGTAACTTTGCAAGCACCTTAAAACCAAGTTGCGGCGAGATATAAAATACCTATAATATCACGTTGATTAACAAATCAGAAAAGTTATTTGTCCCTTTTAATCATTTTTGTAAGAACATTTTAGTAGAATATATTTATAAAAAGGGCGTGGGGACAAAAATCCGTACAAACTGTTTGTTTTATTTCAATCATTTACACTTTACTCCATAGAACAATGGTTTATACACTATAATTACAAACATTTCATATGACCAGTAGGCTCGTTTCCTACTTTTGGCAATTAATTATGAAATAGTGAATCTCACGTTTGTCGGGGTTTGCCCGAAATTTTCATTTTTAATTCTTCAGGAGTAGATGCTTTCCAACTTGCAGAATAAAAGATTCGTTTCAAATTTTACCGAAAACGTTCAATTGGCCCCAGTTGAGCCTCCCACAACGTCTTTTGCACCATGAGCAGTTGTTTTATCTGACGAACACACAAAATTTCCTTCAGGATGCTTTTTTTTCATGGAATGTATTAATTCAGATCTAACACACATGTATACTAAAAAACTACCACGAGAAGATAATATCGCCAACCTTGATAAAACTTTCGAGTTGAGATTTTTGTCTTTTGAAATACACTTATAAATTTTATACTCGCCTTTCTGATAAGTTTCGATTTTTGTTCCATTTGTTGTTTATCAGAATATTTGGGTGCCAGTTTTCTGAATTTATGAACTTCTGCTTCTTTAGAATGTTGCTTAGATATTTCTTATCGATTTTAAATTTTCTGCTCAATATTCGCAGTTTTCCTTGAGCAGCGTCAACCAAAACTTTCTTTTTTTTCAATATTTTTTTGCTTTTTTGCTTGATCCTGACTTTCCATTGAAATACCTATCTGAACACGTCGACAGATATCATAAATTCTTTTCTGACTATTCCTATTCTTGGAGAGTGATTAACCGCAAAAAGTTTCTTCTGACTTTGATTTTGTTCATAATACTTGGCAATTATCAGTCAACGCCTACTTTACGTGGCGATCTGTCTAGAAAAGTACGGATTTTTTATCCCCACACCCCATCCCCTAGAATCATTTTATCTAGAAATTTGGATTTGTAATAGAAAATGTAGAACGGACAATCTTTATTGTATAATGGGAGATCAATACATTTTTTCAATCAAATATATTTGTATTTTCAATGTACATCTAATTTTTTTATTTCAAATTTGTTCATGGTTAAGAATCAGATTGTTTTCGTTATTTAAATACCTAGACAACCATAATTCCACCGTCGTATCTCAAGCAATACCCCATTGTACCATCTTGGGCAATACTAAACAATTTGCTTATAAATTTGTTCATAACGTGAGGAAGCAAAAGGTAATAAGAATCCGGAAAATACTGCGGATAATACGTATTATCTCTATTATCTACTCAGTTCGATATTTATAGATAGTTCAATGCCTAGTTTTCAATTAGATTATTATCGGTAATCTTCGATCTTTATCTAAGGAGCTACTGTACGTTCTATACATTTGTTCACATCGGCGCGGCGGTTGGTACTAAATTAGGTGGGAAAGTTACTTGTTTTGTTTCGAATCGGAGAGCACGAATATTCAAACAAATTTCAAGTTAACGTTATTTATTTATTCGATAGAAAAACACCTGTCAATTTTTACTTTACAATAAATGGGTAAGCAGTAGGGAAATATTTTCTCATTATATTTCTTTTTTGTCTTAACGTACGGCAGATATTTTATAGATGAAAATAGATGTTACATACATTGGGAACATATCGAATAATTTAATTGCATACAAATATAAGAAACTAGGAAGATGGGAAAGTAGTTGAAGACTACCTCAGAGAAATCAAATTGGAATATCACTACTAGAAGTGGAAATATTATTGAAAATTGAAGTAAAAGCAGGTGAAACTTATTATTTATATTTCAAATCATTATTTTTGTTGTTATTGTACTAATTATTCTCCATTTGAGTTTTCTGACCTCTCTGTACTTCATACTAGGCATTTCACTCATAATTTATTTTTGTTCATCAAAATTATTGTTATGGAAAGTTCAGTTATAGTAAAAATTATTTTACAATAAAATCCTCACTTTCCTAATCTATTTTTAGTGTCTTTACCTTTTTATAACATTCAACCGCAGCTTGTTTTAGAAATAGTATCATTTTTTAAACAAAGAGGAATATGTTGGACGTCCGTTTGTTGTTTTATTCAATTACGATTATATGAAATGTCAGCGATTGAGTGAAATTTAGAAATTATGATAAAGAAATGAATAAAGGAGAAAAACCGGCCAAGAGTTCTGAGAAACTTAGCAACATAAACCACTCATTGAGTAAATTAGGGCAAAAAGCATCAATTTTGAAGTTTATGAATACCATTAAGTGATGTGCAGAATACAAATTACTAAATGCTACTTTTTCTTCGTTAAAATTGAGCAGTAAAATCATTCATGAAGTCAAAGAGGAATGGTGATATTTTTACATCTAAAAGTGGGAATCGATTTATATAATTATCAGGTTTATTAGCTTGGAAGGAGATGAAGGTAATAAAGAAGACAACTATAGGGCTTTCAAGAAACTAAGATGCGGAGTCGGTTGGATTACAAATTAGCTGCGTACCGATCCTAATCCAAAATTTTTGTCACAGTTTCGTTTTTTGTGGAGATTTCAAAGATAAAACTCAACCTACAAAACCCTCTTCGTACTTTAATTTGTGGCGTGTTTTCATAACAATATTCCTCCTCTGTGTCCGTTTATTCAATATTGTAATAGATTTTAAGTTGAAGTTGAAAATGTCAGCACATGACATGAATCTAAACTGGGAAATATATTGTACATGCGTTGAAAGAATTTTGAGACGTACGCTTACTTTCTCTTTGACAATCTTTCAAGTTGAATTGGAATTTCTGGAACCGTTGGTGATATTCATACTGAAAATATTGTTAATACACTATCACTGCACTAAAAGATAGACAGTGTAATGTGAATGTTGGTCTAGTGGAAGTGTAAACAGTGAGCTGTTCTTAAGATTTTAGGAAAGTGAAAAAAACGAAGTATTGAGCTGTCATTGAATATTTGTTTTTGATATGCAATACGCCTACGCGAACGAAAAATCAGTTGGACACAGTGCACGGGAACTCTGCACCATCATTAACGACCGTAAAATTTTATGGAGCTGAATTCAAACAAAACAATTTGATTGACGACGAGCGTTCGAGGCGAGCAAAACCTGCTACAACAAGCGATATCATCGAAATTTCACCAAATGGTTCAAGAGAACCAGTTATCCGTGCGTAAGCTATTTGCTTTGAATCAGAAGCGCGATCAAGTTTACATTTTCCAAGTCTAATGGATGAGGTTTTGTGCATCGATCATAACTGTAGATTAAACCCCCAAAACAATCCTTAAACAAAATAAAACAGACAAGACAGTGGATTGCAGATTTCAAAAGTGATGAGGTCTGAAATTCATAAATAGCACTTCGAATTGGTCCACCATCTTCCACCTTATTCACCACCTAGCACTCGGCGACTTATTCCTGTCTTCTAACCTAACAGTTCAACTTTTAGGAGAGAGACGACCATTTTGATGAAAAATACGGAAAGTATTAGAATAGGATATAGATATATGGCATGAATTGAACACTTCGTTCTGTTTTCTAACGATAGTGAACGAGATTTGGATTACTTACCGAGCTATGAGATCATTAAAGGGTTAACTTTTCGAATACTCCTAATTTTTGCAATAGGAAACTTTGGTGAGATAATCATGCAGGTTCATATTTAAGAGAGTATTTGTGACGTCTTGAGATTCGTGAAAAAACTTTACACCAACTCGTTTTTTTTGCAGTGGAATATGGTGATTTTTAGAAACACTTTGATATATTACCGTAAACAACCAGGATAGATACTTTCTTGTTAAGAGAAGTTGTGCTTGTTTTTATGTTTTCAGGAATTGCTCATAACTTCTTTATCTCAGCTGCCCAATCTTCATGCATTATCAAAAATGAATTTTAATAAGACTTTGAACGGAGTTTTCCTGCATGAGTGTATCACACATTAGGTTTGTTCCAACCTGTTAATATGAACCGTTCTTGGAATAGTTTTTGGAAGCGTGTAAATGATATTTTCTACGTAATTTCCGACTATGCACGGTTTATATAACAGTACTTGTTATCAACTAAGTATCAAGAAGATCGTCCAAGAAACGATAACTAAGTCGGTTGAAACACAAACCAAAATCGTTCGTATAACGGTAACTGCCTTGTTGGAACACATAATCTCTATTGCCAGAATCATCACTGTACCAAGGATGGTTTTTTGATGGATTCAAACGAACCTATTATCTTTGGTGCAATATTGGTGATAATAAGAACTGAATAATAACTGATAATAATTTTATATGAATCAATTATTTTAAAAAGACAGGCCAGAATACCAAAATTCAGTTAGACATTAAATTGTTGATGAGCGCTAGACAAATTTCAACTTGTATGTCGTCTTATTACTCGAACAAACATTTGGGCCAAGTTAAAATGATATAGATCATAGGTGGACGCAATGAATAAATTTTTATCTTGAAAAACTAGGAATGAAAATAAAATACCAATATTCACTTTACTTTACATTTACTCAGTCATTTGAGAAACAACACGTTTCCAAGAAGGTTTTATTTTGAAATAAAAAAAAAATTAATTTTGGTAGAATAAGCTCACGAACCCCCCGTTGAAACGTATATAAAAAATGAAAAATTATGAACTAGCAGGAATGTTTTTGATTTTTCGATAGTTTATTTTTTTGAAAATGATTTGTTTCTCAAATAAACAATTCACATATTAAACTGTATAATGAAAAAAATGATCAGGATGTTCTATCTCTGAACACGCATGTAATTAAAATGAAACTAATTGAATTTACTCCGACCTCACCGTTGGTGATCGTAAAATTGTCTGAGTTATTCTATGAAAGATCTTAGATATAAATAATATGACCTGCGGTTAACGGTAGCACGAAGAAATACAGACCGGAGAATAGTTGCAAGGTGTTAAATCTCAAATTCTCCCACGCTGCCGTGATCTACTCTACATAAAGCGGTGATCTGAAATGAAAAAAAAAAAGAAAAGAAAAGGGTCAAATCCATGGCCCAGGCCCCATTCAAATTATAACGCACTTGTTTGTGGACAATGGTCACCCACAGGTAGCCCAGAAAGAATTGAAATGAATGGAGATGTTTTGTGTAGGTCCGATTTCCGAATCGGACCTGCCGTTCAGATGGGTCAATGATATGTTTACCTGATTTTAGATTTATTGACAGTTTAACACTCCTTGAGCTAATCAACAGTAAAATTAGGATTTTTCAATGGATACCAGTTTTATTTAGTAGCACATTTATGTTTCATATTTTTTTTTATTGTTTAATAATTCCAATTTCAAATTGTAATGCAGTTTTAGTAGAAAACTGTATTTAAATTTGATGTCAACAAATATTTTCTTCAAAAAAAAGGAGTAATTCAAGTATTTCGTGTGGAAAACTCTGGAACCAACATACCTTTAAATTGAATGACACGATAGACTGGTAAAAAACTGAGTAGAGGTCAACCGCGAAAGAGGTGGAAAAGAAACATTTATTAATAATTGTGGTGCATTAACCATAAGACAGACAACTCAATACTTATAAAATGGATTAAAAGACCATCAATACGATTGAAAAAATGAAACTGCATCAATTAACGGTATGGTACAGTACATATTAACTGAAAAAGTATAGTTGTATAGTATAGTTTGTATTTGGTTAGATAAGGAGGTGTAAGAACAATAAATTAATTCGCAGAATTTTCAAATTTTGCAGTAAAATGGTCTAAATGACAAGCACCAGCTAACGTCTATTGTTCGTAGTCTACATTCAAAATGTGCCAATGTGACATGAATTTGAAAATGACAAAGCACTACATACTTACACGTAAATACTATATAATTTAGCTTGGACTTCTGAAGACGATAACTTGGTTATGGAAACGCAAAAAATCGTCAAGGTTTTATTAATAGCTATAGATGAGAAAATTTTGCAAATAATAAAGAAAACAATATTACTACGAATTTCGAATAAATTGAAACCTTGTTGAGTATAAGAGATCGTAAATAAGAACAAATAGAGAACGAGTATTCTATACAGATGTAATCTTGCTGGAAAAGAAATGCTGTTTTAATAGGTGAAGCATATTTTTTGACAGAAAAAATTTCAAACACTAATTAAATCTACTCTCAATTCCTAATCTACCTCAATACGATTCTAATGAAATTGATGATGCCACATAAGGAATCTAGAAAAAAAACTTTTCAATCATTCAACTTGTTTAATCTTCTTTAGCGCGTCTTCTATTTGGACACTATTACTTTCTGGTTTATTTTTCGACCAAACTAAACTCATTTTCTCTGTATATCTAGAAAGTATTATTGAATATTCTTGTAGAGTGAGCGGTTAAATTATAGAATGAAGTGAAAGAATTCATGGTTGATTTTTCTTTTTAAAAACCAATGTAATCTCTTTTGTGGAATTTCCAATCTCTATTAAGGATTATTGGACTCTTATTTTTTATTTACACTGCACAAAATTTATTCAAATTCAACAAAATTATAACCAATATTCTCATAAGTAACGTTTTAAAATGGACAAATGTTAAATAATAGTAATTTATGCAACAAGTCCATTAAGGTGCACTTTTTTTACGAATGGAGAAAGCTGACCGTCCAGCGAGTGCGGCAATACCATGAGTAAAAAAATGAAATTGTATGCACATTATTTTTTTCTGCAGCCCTAAACATAAAATATAATTTGAATAGAAATTTTGGATAATTTAATTAATCTCCTTCGATAAATTACATTTAATAACGAACACATAATGATTGAATTGAAAATTAAATGTAGACAACGATATTAAGGAAAACTACCAACTAAACTTTGCAATGTGAATATTGAAATTGCAAATGTTGGATTGACTGATCAACTAGAAGGAATGCCAAAGTACTCCAAAACGTATGACCTGTATATTCTTCTGGATACGGTAAACTTAAATATCGCGCAATTAACAATGGAATTTTGGAGAAAATGATCATACCAACAACTTTTTTGTACAATTTCCATTTCTTTATTATACTCAGAAGTGGTTTGAACTGGTTCCTCCAATAAAAATGTCGACTTGTTTTTGAATCTGGAATAGTGATGAGTAGAAACTTCCCCTTATTTTCAATGTCATCAATTCTCATTTCATACAACTCTTCTCTTCGACAACCTCCAGCTATTCCCAGTATTAATGTAGCACACGAATTAATAAATAAAGTAACAAAAACCCAATTAAATATTTAAATACTCCAACATAGTGTAGAGGACTTAAGACCTGTCTTCAAAATGCCACATTTACCTTTCCTATGATTTCTTCAGGAAATTTCTTCAGAAAAAAAATATTATAGACTAAATGTTCAAGTTGACGTCCATCAACTTCTTGCTAATGACTCATATTCGTTTATTTCTTGATGTACTTGGAATTTGTGGGGATGCTATTGTGCTCCTGATGTCTGGGAGAGTCTATTTTCTGTAACAATGTGTTTTGAACTATTACGTTCGGGGATTATTGTATGTTCAATAAAAGATCAAGTTTCATTTTTTTATCAATTTTAGGACGCCTACATTTGAAAAATGTTTAACATGCCCAACGACTGTCAGTTTTCATTCGAATCTAATTACAGTTAATTGGCTCTTCATTCTCTCTGGATACTTTACATTTAATAAATACATTTGATCGTACTCTGGTTTAATCCTCGTCAGCATAGAAGAATGAACTTCAATACATTGTTTTTCACCTATATTAGTTATAACTTACAACAAAAACAAAAATTTGAATGAGTATAATGATATAGCTCCTCAAATTGACATTTTTCATGGAATAAACGTCTAATGAGAATTCTTAACATGAATCATTTGGTGTAGTACCTTACTAACACTGTAAATTTATCAAATTACAGTTTTTTCTGTGTAATTAGTTTAAAAAGTATCGGAATATCTCAATATTAAATAAAGTATATAAAATAATCGCCAAGGTATAACGAAATATTTTGAGGAAGGATGAAGACAACATGGTTGGAGAATATTAAAAAGGTTTTAGAGCAGGGCGATGAACCGCTGACCAAATATTTACGCCTAAACTAAACGAACAAAATGTGGGAGTACATTTCATTTATTTAAAACATGCTTGCAACTCAACAGATTAGAAAAACTAGAAGTACTAGATAATTGAGAAATCTCATTACAATGACATTGGCCAATTCAAGGAATGAAATTTTTTTGAGACTCGATTAACAGGATTCAATTATATTTCTATGATTCTTATTTTATGTTACATCAGAAATATTAATAAGACAAAGCAACATACAAACAACAGGATCCATCTTCCACCATAGAACACAAGACGTTACCTATGTTGATGACCTAATGTTGGAGTCTCTGAGGTTACAGATGGAAAGACATAATATATAACAAATGGAAAAGAATATAGCTTTGAAAATATTAATCGATTTGATCATCTAGGAGAAAAAAATTACGAAGATAAAGGAATTCTTAAAGGATAGGATTGTTATCAAGTATAATGAGGAGAAAACCTTTCTAGGGAATTCAAAATAAAAGCGTATGAAAGAATTGCAAGACCAGCAGGTTTATATGCATCGAAACATGAACAATGACAAAAAAGATAAGAATAAACTGGACAAATATAGAATGAGGCGATGAAATACAAAATTGACGATGATATACAAGAAACCGAAAATCACACATATAGATCAAGATGATTAGGACGCGTTGTCAGATTGCCACGGCAGAACATTGTGAGAATGATGCTGGAGAAAGGAGAAGGAAGGAAACGAAGAAGTCGCCGAAAGACAACTGACTACAACAAATCGAGCGGGATGTGGATGAAGAGGAACAATCAAGTGTAAAGAAATAGCAAGGGATATATATATATATATATATATATATATATATATAAATTTCTTCATTTTCTTAATGCATCTAAATGCTCTTGATTTTAGGTCTCTTCTATTTCAAAATTAGTTAATGATAAAAAAGATATAAATAATTTAAGTCAAATTTATAGCTCTATTTTGTAAATTCTAATAAATTTATTAAATGTTGAGGAAACCAAGGAAAAATTAATTTTTCTTATTGGAACAAAGTTCTAAGTTGATTTTATCCTTATTTTGATATTCATGATGAAGATGATCTATAGATCAACATAAATAAGCAAATTGCCAGTGTCAATATCATATTTTGATAAAGATTTTGATAAAGAAAAAGTCGATATGTCAAAATTTATCTTTCTTTTAAAAACTATCAAAAAAACTAACTTTGAAACAAAAGAGACCTAGCTTTTATCCCAGGTCAAAAAAATTTCATAATAGAAAGTTCAGATATTAAAATGATTCTCAAAAGATATCTATAACAGTGCACCAATCTGTTTGAACCACGCCATTATATATTCATCAATACTGACTGACATACTCTGCCAAATTTATAGTATTCAAAGCCTTTTAGAAGACGCGATTTGGTAATCCATTGACGTAGATCCAAAAGCCAGCGTTTTCTAGTATATTTTCACTTATTTTGGTTCCACTTGAAGTTTTTCGTATTAATTTTCTGTTTGAATAAATAAAAGCAAACATTGGGTAATATATATTTTGTTCATTACCGATTAGACGTGATATGAATTCAATTACACATCTACAGAATCTTTATGTTGTGTTTTATGGAGATCCGATTTTGAAATGCAACCCATATCTCACAGTACATCGTAGTTGTCACAAGTTTTGCGGGAGTCTTCTAAATATTCCGTTATAATAATGGGCATAGATAAAATGTGAAAGAAAAACTTCTATTTAAACATCTATGATTGTGGTTAACGATGTGTAAGTATGTGTACAACTGTTTTTGTTTCGTAAGTAATCATCTATGCTAAGAAACAGTCAACTGGAGCAAACATATCAAATATTTAATTCAACCAACGTCGCGATTCATACTATTTAAAACAAAATTCAAAATATGAATCCTAAAGAAGAATTTGCAAGCAATTGTAGTATGTTTGTCAACTTATTTTTCTAATGTGCGAGGTTCCATTGTATCCAACGTTCGTATAGTATTAAAAGTTCTTGCGACTGGGAATGAATAGTGCTACTTATTAATTCGAATGCATTAATATTAATATAATAAATTCAAAGAACCACTAGAAATAACCAAAAAAATTGAATTACTTCGAAAAATAATTCGAGAAGCTTCTTTGAATAGGGAGAGAAGTGATAATATAAGAAAAAACTGGATAGAAAACAATAGGTATTAGGTAGAGAAAAAATACTTCTCCGGAAAAGTGAAGCATGTTTTACGGACCTTACGTAATTACGATAATAAATAAATAATATATGGTTATAAAAATATGACCGTGAGAGACACCTTGTAGGATTTAGATAACAAAAAACTAATTTGTCAAATATTACAACTATTGTTTACTCATGTAGAAATGATAAAAATGTGGACTGCGTCATTTACTGGAGTATACACGATCGTAGCGAGTTCACCAGGTAAACAAAAAACAATTTAAGATCCCATAAAACTTGCACAATAATTAGGTTAGAAACACTGTTATCAGTTTGTCGTAATACGAAAGGCATGATTTGCCTTAGAGATAAAAACAGTTTCACGTTAGCCACGGCTATTTGAATATGATTTATGGTTTAATGTTATACCTGGAATTCGTTGTCTTGCTTTTGTACAGTCAAATAAAAGTACAGTATAAATAATCAATAATGATAAGAATTGTTAAGGTTTTATAAAATTGCACAATTTTCGTAAATAACCTTGATGTTCAGTATATATTTTTGAAGACGAAATAAATACGGATATTTATTTGATTTCGAGAAAGGATAAAAGATGAAAACATTATTTAATTCAAGTCAAATGAAATATTCATGGAAACATTATACTTATAGATTTCGTGAACTGGTTATTTTGATATTACAACTAGATAACGAAACTATTCAAATTACCAAGTACCAAATTAGCATGTTGTTTGAAGTTTTTCGCTAATATCTGCCTATGGCTGGAGTTCCGAAAACGGGAACCCACCGATTGTGCTTTAAATGATTACCAGATACTCTAAAACAGAATAAATGATTGTACTTAGAGGATTTCTGGTATCTCGCAAAGAGAGGGAATGAAAAAACATTTTTCCTAACCTAACCTATCCACCTATTTCCAGCTACTAATATTTTGTGCCTATATTTAGATTTTTGTGATAAAAAAAATTGCGCAAATTTCTTTAAGAAGCACCATCATATTCTTTCTATGAAATATGTAGATTTGTAGATCGTAATACATGCTAAGGTTCGCCATAAAGATACATTCTGAAGAAAATTATCATAAATACTAATTATATATTGAAAATACTTTTGAACACAAAACATTTCTGATTGAACTGCTTAGTTTCGAACATCGTGTTACTTACATGTGGGCACCTTGCATTCTATACACTTGCGAAGTTTGCTGAGGATATTTCTTTGAACTTGGAAGAGCATTCCAAGATTCTGCCTTATAGTATACAGAAGTTTATTCTATCAATCATTTCGTTCCTTGTGTTTACCGATGTTGCATATACCAAGCTTCTAAGATATCCCAAAAACATTAATCCATTGTATTTAATTCAGGAGAACATGCAAATGGACCTCCCAACCAATCCACCTATTCCATCAAAATGTCTCTTTATGGCATGTACAACGATCTAAAAATCTACATATCTTCTAAACCTTATTTTTATAATTTTATCAAGTTGAGCAAAACTTTGTAAAAGTTACGGATTGTTAACCATTAGTATGAGCTTCAGATAGTAGTGTAGAATTATTTATTCCCTCAAACATACTACATGGACATACGTAACCATCCATCAAAAATTCATAATATTCGAATGCATAATTAAGAAAATATACTTAAATATTAGTTCTGATTTCGCAGCTTCAAACGTCTATAACTCAGGAACCAAGGGTCGTATGAGAAACTTTCTCGATATACCACCATTGACACGATGCAAGACAACGTGCAAGAAATTGCTTGCAATGTTTTTAAAGTTAAAATATTTCATAGAATTGTCTGGCTGTACCTAACAACAAATCATAGGTAAATCAAAGAAATTTCTAACGTCAAATTTTATTTAATTTTTGGTGATCGTTTTAAAAATGAACAAATCAAAGCTAAATGAGATAGACAAGAAAGCAGTGACTAGACTTCTCCCTAAAATTGCACCTTACACGGAATCAAAATGATACCAAATCGATAATGTTGCAAGTACGAGATTTTGCATGAAACAATCAGCGGAATCTTATTTGAGCATGCTTTTGATCACGAAATATTGCATCTTGCACTTTGTATTGCATCATGTCAAGCAGAAGTTATATAATGAATGATTCGAAATCATTTTAATGTAGTTTAGTTCAATACATTATCTGATTTTAACAAATACCAAACTGATATCAATTTCACAAAACTTTCCGTCGTACATTATACCTCGAATTGTAAAACAATTACGAAAACAACAGTTAAAATGTTATAGCCCCTATTTAATATAGTAGGTATCTATTAATATAGACTAACCACATGGCGGATGTGATAACCATGTTTTTTTTTTTTTTAGTTGAAATAGGTGAGCAATATTTACCTTAGATAAGAACCCGTGTATGGGACAGAAACGATAAGATAAGAAGTAATAACCGCCAGACTGGCCACGTACCTTACTCATTTGACTTATTTTTCACAGGTTCGTATTTATATAAATTGTAGTAAGTTCAAAACTAATAAGAATTTTTTATTAAAACGAAGCTTGTGGTTATAAAAATATAAAATTGTATTATAAACAATTTAATTGTAAATACTATCGCTTAGGTAAAGAACAATTAATTGCAGCTCTTTTTTTTAACAACTTTATTTATTAATTAAACACTTTACAAAAGTATTAACAATTGATTGAATCTCAAATCAGTGCTTTAAAGCTCTGGCCTCGAGACTTAAATAACAGAGCAGTCTTAAATCGCACTACGCACTTTATAACAACATATTTCTATTTTCTCATAGCATCTATTAAGTTTTTGATAAGCTTTTACATTTTCTAATGAAGATTTGATGAGAACTAATAAATTTAATTTCATTACTTGTACTATTAAAGATTTTGGATACGAGCGGATATTATAATTATTTAAACCTATGTTAGTTCTGCTTTGCGATAGATATAAGTCTGTATTTGAACTTGTAATGTTCACACAGTTATATTTCATTATTTGAAGTTTGCATCTGATTCCTGCAGGTTATTTAATATTTTATGAACAAGTTTCCAATGGTCAAGTTGCAATAAGGATTCTAATTTAGGTATCTTCATGTAAAACATTTGTTGGTGTGAGATACTCATAATTGAATAAAATTTTCAAAAATTTGTTTTGCATTTCATTGAAATTATTTCTCTCACAGGTTCCCCAAATGAGTACAAAATACCTCAAATGGGATAGAAAGAAAGCTGAGTATATTTGCTTCTTACTTTATTTATTCATTCGGATCAGTCCCAGATATTTAAGAGTAGCAACTTTTTCCAAATGAATCTTATTAATTTTTACATCAAAATTGTTCACTATCTTCTTTTTTTTGTTCAAGAATTATATACTTGGTTTTATCAATATTAATTTTTAACAGCTAACGGCAAGATTGATTAAGGTCTTATTAAATATTATCTGAAATATCCTGTTGGTGATGATGAGTAGATAACAAAATCGTGGAAAAATCTGTATAAAAATTCAGTTATCGCTTCGTGGTCTTACAAATTAGAACTGAAAAGGATGAAAGTTTACATCAAACAGGAGTCGGCAGGACGGTAAGCACTTGCTGACTAAAATCATGGCGATGTTTTATCTCTGATAAAATTTCCCAAAAACAATATTATGCATACGAGGTGTGACTATGAAATATTTATTTATTTACACCACCCTACAACCCGAATGCCAATTAAAAGGTGAGACAGACTTTCATAGGTGTTAAGAATTGAAAAATTAAAGTTGTAAATTACAAAGAAACAAAGGTACATTTAGATGAAGTGTAAATAACATACACACAAAAATAATAGTAGAATTCCATGATAACTCTGCCAAATACGAATAATGAGAAAGTTGAAGAACGGTAAAAATTTTCTTTTTTATGTTGGTTATAGTGATGCAAAAAATATCCAGAGAGTTCTGCATATGACAATAATATGGATTCATCCGATATACTGGATTTGAGAACATTAGTTCTAACAACTGGAAAGTTGCTAGAACAAGTATCTGATATGAATTTGGTAACTTGGTTCTCATATGAGAGAATCATATTCTGGTTTTGGAAGAACTATTAAAATGTAAAGATACGATTTTAACTTCGGTAAACTGCCTAGAGTTTCTCAGTACAAAACCGTGGATTCTAAAGGCTCTACCAAATAATGGGACTAGTGCTGATACAGAAAAACTATGCATGCGCCAAGGGTTAACGACTGTTAGTTGTTTAGCTTGCAGCCCATTTTTCGTACACGATGTCTACCATGTCTGTAGGAGAATCAGCGTAGCCGGTACATTCGTTTGAATAGGGACTGTTTTTGTTTTGCCGTAAAATTGTTCGACGTGAGAATAGAGCAAGGGATTGTTCCGAAATTTCACACGAAACTTCTGCAACTGTAACTCATAATTTATTGAAACACGTGTATGGCAATGAATATTTGTCGCGCCCACGTATTTTGGAAAGGCTTAAGAGTTTTCAAGATAGCCGAGATGATATAAGCGACAAATTTTAACATGCGAAAAATCCACATATATTAATGAATCAAGTATGCATTAAAAGATTTGACCCTGTTGAAGCTGTGAAGAAAAAAGCGACGCGTGTCCTGAAGGAACTGACACAAAAAATACTTCCTGCCTTTTTTCATAACAATGGAAGATATAAAAATTACAAAACAAGGAGAGGGGAATAAATAGAGCAATAGAAAAACCTATATAAACTTTTACTATGAGCTGACTGGAGTATCCGTATAATAACGTGATTTAATGATATCTTTTGGGTATCTAAAAGGAGGAGCTGGCACTTAGAACAGTTTTTACACAAGTCCTCATTGAAATAAAGCTCGACCATCTGAAGACTATAGTCAAAATATTAGTAGGAAGAGTTACTGTCTTTATTATGATCTTCACGAGACGAAGGAGGTTTGAGAGATCAGTCAA
Source organism: Diorhabda carinulata (assembly GCF_026250575.1). Taxonomy (NCBI): domain Eukaryota; kingdom Metazoa; phylum Arthropoda; class Insecta; order Coleoptera; family Chrysomelidae; genus Diorhabda; species Diorhabda carinulata. The sequence goes on along the minus strand of NC_079464.1, from coordinate 9,557,757 downwards.
AATCAGTGTGAAAAAATATTTTCCCCGAAACTCTACAAAAGTAGTCTAGCCAGTTTAACATTTTTTAAAATCATCCAAAAAAACGGACAGTTTCGGAAAATATCCGTTAGTCTTTTTATTCATCCAAATCAGGTGAATAGAACCTATGAGGCACTACATTTTGCAGTAAAGCGTAGAACAAATTTTTGCGGTCGTTTAGCTTCAAAACAAGTCAGCAAATTAAATTAATTATGGCCAGTTATAGTTTTTTCTTTTTCTATATACCTCAATTGACGATAAAACAAGCACTTCTCTGGTGGCACTTTTCTCGAAAGAAGTCAATCATTTTAACTGTATTTTAAGTTGAAGATATATTGGCAGAATTCCCATGCGCGTTAATACCAGCGAGCTTTTGATAAGTATTAAGCAGCCCGGCACCTATCTTGCCATCCTTGACTTTTATAAATTAATCGTATTTTATACCAAAAAAACTCCAAAACTCCAGATAACCAAATTCGAATAAGCAGTAATATATTAAGGACACTAGAAACAACACAAGGAATATCTAATTGATAATATTAAGATGATAATAAGAGTAACCAACAATATTAAAATCAACATTTTCACAATAAAATTCACATACAGCTGAATAGTATAGATATTGTAAGGTACATCGACCCTCGAAGCTTTAATGTCTTCTCATAGTTACTGTCGTCCTTTTCTTAAGTAATCTATCACTACTTTCATTCAAGGTAATGTTACAGTTGGACTTTATGTTACAGTGTCCATCCTGCCTAATCAAAATGAGAGTCAACAAGTTCTTTTTCAGCAAGACATCTCACGTCTACATATTATACCTCGAACTATGAAGTTTATCCAAGAAACTGGTGCTGTAGATACCCCTCCAGCCAAATATGCCTATGGAGCAGATTATCTAAATTATTTGGAATGAGCTGCTACAAATAGACACAAACCACTTTCTGTTATGATGCATATATATATGTGAAGAGCAGCATTATGGGATCGCCAGCCATATTGCGTAAATGCTAATAAACTTTATTGTGAATTTCTTCGAGATATAAAATTCGTTAAAGTATTCCTTTTGAATATATTCTATAAATATTATTGACAACTAAAACCAAAACTTAGCAAGAAGTAAGTACTAAAAATTCAATTGATATGCATATTTCTTTGTCTATTTTTTTTGTCTTTAAAAGATTCAAGTATTTTTGTCAATTCAACTGAACTGATTTGTTTTTATATTGTAGGCAAGTTCGGTTCTTAAAATGTATTCATAGTAATAACCTACTTAACATTTACACTGATACAGGTATAATTACAACAACCTCAATATGAAGTATATTTTTTTTTTATAAAAAAGAACGTAGTTTTACTTACAAATGAGTCTTACACATAAATTTCAAGTTATTGACTTTTTGTCACTTATGAAAACTGGAAAAAAATATTAAACCATGAGCTTTAGACAGTTTGCACAATAAAAAATCTTAGTCATTAATCATTTGCCAGGAAACTTTAAACATAATAAAAATTGATGCATTGCAGAAAACTCTCGTTTGAAATGTGGAAATTCTGAATTCTCACTAGTAAACTACCCTTAGTTTCGATATTATTGAAAAATTAATTATTTAAAGTTTCATTTACTGTAATACATCAACGGCAAAATTACTTGCATTACGTTTGAATACATCGAAACATCCGTTGACTTTTTGATAAGCACCAAGCAATAGGGGCACCTACCTTGCAGATGTCTTTTTCGTATTGCATAACTGTTGAATAGATCAGCTATCTCACAATATCACCTAATATATTAACCATTTTTGAACTAGTTACTGTAAAGACAGTCCCGAGCATTATCTGTATTCATCCATTTATAAATAGGGAGAACCGTTGACAAATGATTACATGGGTCGGAGCACTTTCAGGATAATATTCACGTAACTTTTATCCGGTTTCTTTAATTGTTTTTTCATGTAAAATATGATATTCAATTAATACTTGAAATTGGTTCGATTTTAAATATGTGGGTAGGATATCTAATTTATATGTCAGATGTATCTAAAATTTTGACAGATGACATAACTTTTCCCCGATAAAACGCTATGGTTGAAGTTGCAAATTAGGATGACTTAATTTGTGAAGCTGTAATTTCCATTTTCAAGAACGTATGTGTGTGTGAGAGAGAGAAACTCGTGTTTATTTATTTATTTTAGGAATAGCTCTGATGTAGGAAAAATTTTCCTCTGCAGTGGTTGAGAATCGTTAAGATTCTAATATAAATACATATTAGTATTATAGATGAGGGCAGTATGATTAAAAATGAGGTCGATGTGATTTCAAATCTAAATATCGTTTCTAATGGTACTTGATAAAGTTTTTTAATAATCTCGTAAATAAAGGTAGTTGACATTTTCAAGAAATGTCAATATTCTTTTGCAAACAATGAATTAGAGCAAATTTTTCTTTTGAATATATATATATATATATATATAACCAATATATTGGTATAAGAAATGAAAAAAAATTTTTCAAAAATTCAAACTTTTTGTTAATATATAATATTTTAGTAGACACGTTAAGTCATGGTAGAAGGTTGAGAAGTTGGATTTCACATTAACAGTGCATGTTGTAATTCATATAAGGTTAAAAATTCTTGAACACGTAAAAATGTTTGAAATATATAATTAAAGCTAGCTGGCAAAGACTTCCTCCCAATTTGTACATTTAGCAAAAACAAAAATTTTTTTATGAAGTTGAAACTTTCTTGATTCTCTTGAATATAATGGTCGTTTACTCATGATCAAAATTATTATATTTTGTTGTCTCCGGAATATAGGCAAAAAAATATATGATGATTCGAAACCATGATTATCAAGAAGAAGTTTTCTGGATAAATGTATAATAACAAACAGTTTTTTGCTACTTTTATACATTTTATACATTAGACAACCAAATATTCAAGGAATTCAGCTATTCTAGTACAAATAATGAATGAGTACATATTTTTTTCTAAGATATTATCATTACAGTAGCTTAATCACTATGAAAAATCAAGTAGATCTTTTTTGTTTCGTAGGTGGCTATTATTTTTAAATTTAGATATTGTTTCTAATGCTACTCAATATATTTTTTTGATACTCTCAAAAATAACTTATCTTCACTCTTCACTAAAATATTTAATTTTCATTATTTCATTTAAATATCGTTAAAAAAATTAAATTAACAGCTCCAAAGGTATTTTCCAAAATTGCAAATTTTTGTCAAGAGAATTTTTTAAACATAAAAATAAAAAACAACTCTTCCACTTTTTGAGCCTGTGAATTTACTCACCTGTGTGTTTCGATAGTATTGAAATTCTTTAACTCACCTGAAACAGAATAATAAATATTAGAAACAGCTAATTTTGAATATCAGTAAATACGCAGAAATGGGGAAAAACTGCATATCCTGCAATCTGTTGCGTTGCTCCTCCTATCATGACACATAACCGTTATAGTTTCATTGCGCACACTAATAACAACTGCCCTTTTTCATACAAATCAAGTGGTGAAATAAAGGTGGAAAAAATAATTAATTGGTAGATTGGATTTATCAATCTAACCACTCATTCACGAAATCAAAATTCTTTATTCTTCTAAGAATCATATTTAAACATTTTTTTCTAGATTGTGCAAGTCTATACTCTCATAATTTGAAATTGATGTTGAAATTAGTTTTATAAAACCTTACAAACAAAGCTTAAATAATGAAAAAAACTGTTAATATGATTGCGAACTATTTTCGACCAAATTAGTAAAACGGCAACATGTAAAATAATAGATTGCTCCACCAATAATTTTCTATATATATATATATATATATATATATATATATATATATATATATATATATATATATATATATATATATATATGAATGTTTTCTTATTGGGAACGTGGCAATGAAACACCAAAGTAGACTTACTTTAATATATTTTGCGTGCTTTCGTATACTTATATATTCGTCGTCTGGGAAGTAATTAATTAATATTTTTTCTGAAATTCTAGATAACTGACCTAATTCTATTTTTTATTCATAATTATTTCGAGTCCACTCACGTACCAACTCAATCGCAAATCTGTGGAATAGAATTTTTCTGCTACTCACTCATTGTTCAGAAAAGCACCCTTTATCTAATTACATACAACCAAACATAAAAAAAGAACTTCAAATCAAAAGATATTTATCTCTGTCCTCTCTCTAAACCGATGTTGATGTCCAGATAAGGTGCTTGAATTTCACAAAGTGAATCGCAGTGACCTGTGAGCAGATGTGGGTGATGCTGTGTGGGAATGCATTTTGAACTGGACGCTAACGGTTCAACCCTTTGTAGAAATAATATAATGAGAAATGTTTTTGCTCCAATACATTTCAATTTCTTATTTATATATCATATGACCATAACATCTGAGCATTTCTCAAAATGAACAGGTGGTGGGTGACTGTGAGAAGTAGATGACAAAATCATATCAGAAGTATTTATACGAGGATATTCATTATTAATTTATGAAGATATATTTTGAGTCTGATACACGTTATTTGTTGTTCCATCAAGAATAGGCGTATTAATGAGTTTTAACATCGTAATAACTCAAGTATTTTGTTACTAAAAATGATTCAAATAGTTACATTTATCACATTATACCTAATATCAAACGGTTCTAGGTGGAAATACATAAGAAAAGTTGAAAAGAGATTTTAATATATGTCCCATATTAATTTCATTTTAGAAGGCGTATCTAGAGGAGAATAAATAATGTGGAGAGGAGAATGCCAGATATCAACAAATGCATATTATACAGTACTCTCAGAAATATCAAGCAAGGAATTGCTGTGATTACAAACAATGCAAAGCTCTACAGGTAACGCAATAAGTAGCAAGAAATCAAGTGTATGCATATAGAACCAGAAGAACAAATACAGACAGAGTGAAAAGTATCGAATAAGTTGAGGAATGGTTAAGTGAGTAATTCTTAACGTCGAAGTTAAACAACTGGAAAAAAATGAAAAAAAGTTAAGCAATGGGAGACATGCAGAAAGATTGAAAACCGAAAGAAATCTCAAGAGAAACCAACTTGACTATACAAGTAGATAATCCAGTCTGCTGTACAGTATAGATGCAAATATTGGATATTCAATGGACAGAGAGAAGACAATCAATAACTGAAGGGAAAGAATGTCTAGGAAAATGTATCGAGATAAGAATGAAGAAGCTAGAAAAACAGATATAAACTTGTCGTTTAAGGTGAGTGAGCATTGGTAAGAATACTATAAGCAATATGGAACAAAATTGTGCTATAAAGAAGGAGATAACACTTAAACTTATGAAATATTGAGGAGACTAATTATAGCGAGCAGCTATAGAAAAACAAGGAGGACAGTATGGTATGAAGCCTTATTATCCGTTGTGCATAAAGAGCTAATAGTATAATAATTTTCTCAAATTTATTACTTCTTATACCATTTTCATTAAGGTTCGGCTTTCATAGAAAAGAAAATAAAATATTAGTATTTCGTCAATGAGCTAATTACGATGGATATTACTAATGAGAATGATTTTTGCACCTCATCCGTAACTATTTGCGAATACTATGCTTTATGCAGAAATAAGAACTAGGAATGTACGTCGGATGACCCATTAAGTCGATATTTTGACCTTTTTGCTTGAGCTGATGTGTGAGAGCTCGGCATTGGTGCATTCTACTTTGTTCTAATGAAACGATCAGACCAGTTATTCCAAAAGAACTTGCTTTGAACAGCTTCGTGCGCGAACAACTTTTGTTAGATTTAGCTCGTCTTGAAAGACCCATATAATAGATTCTTGTTTAGTTTTAGGCTCTTATGTATAAATGTCTTTTGAAGCACCGCAAAATTTTTTTCGTCAGTCAAATTTCATGCAATATTGAATGTATGCGAGTGGAACCCAAGTT